>NW_016192615.1:0-3404 GCF_001687245.7 Rhagoletis zephyria | reverse complement strand
TATTTCTACATTTGTCAATTTGTGCTAGTAGCAGCGATGCAATAATTGTTTATAGTTTTAAATTGATTAAAAATATTTTCTGTCACATCTAGAATAAATTTTAGATAAAGAAACTTTTTTTTGAACAGCATGACACTTCTTTAATCCTGTGTAGATTTTTTCCCGCCTTAAATGCTATGTTGACTGTACATTTAGTACATTATAGTACATTTGAAAATATTATAGTTTCGCCAATATGTGAATTCCTTAAAAGATTTCCACCCCAAAAAATGAAATCAACTCTCTATTCGCTCTTAATATTATGGCTATTCTCAAGTGAAGGAATTCTATCTTTGCCCACGAAAAAATCGAATACTCACCTCTTAAATTCTAATTTCAATATGCGAGTATTTTTATTTTTTTTCTATAATATTGCAAATAAAATTTTCAATGCAATCATTTTAAGGTACGCCAGTTTTCCCACACATTCCAAGCATTCTTTTCAAATAAACATATAAACATAAATATTTGCTACTTATATCGTTCAGTACTCAAATCAACGCTTGGCATGTCAACATATTATATGCTTGTCACTTTTTATTAAATTGATTTATTTTATTAAATTTATTGCCTTTTTCATACATATATCAAACAATGTCAAACCCAACACTGAGTTGTCAATTTTTTAAACATATTTTGACGTATGTATACAAAAGTGTGTGTCTATGACCGCTGTCACGACAGATGTAATTGTCAGAAGATTTGAAACCAGCAATGTGCGCTCAAAAGGTCAGTCAGTGGTTTGAAATGAAAACAAAATATCGTCAACACATAGAAAGTTCAAATAAATAAATAATAATAAAAAGTATTACATTAAAGCTGGTATCAGACAAAATATTGAGTTACATACATACAAGTTGCTGAAAATGTAAAAATTTGTGAAAAGTATGTATGTATGTACATATTCACAAAAATAAAAATTATGTTTTTGTTGTCCCCACGGCAATACGCTTTATGAATTTCCATTTGCGTTTGCTAGCCCTGCCGAACTGGCATTTTCGATATACTATATATACCGCAATAAAAATTATTATTATTTTGACTTGGTTGCTACGGCTGCCACTGTGGCGGAAATGTACCATTTTTGATCAATTTTTTACAGTTTGGTACACTCGTATCTAACTTTCCGATTTGGGACATTTTTGAAATCTGGTAAATTGTGGTATATACATAACTACTTATACTATATAGATACCCTCACACATAAAAAAGGCCTTTGTGTGAATCCGTGAGGCACTGAAAAGCTTAAGAGGAAACGGATCTAACTTTTTGTGGCTTTGCAGATAAGCTACTCGCCTACATACGTGGTAGACTGAAATGAAGACAATATTGGCTCTGGATTGCAGGCAGCCTTAAAACAGCCTGAGAAATTAACGGTGTTCTGAAACTAAAACTCACTAATGTCCACCAAAGACCCCTTCATCAAAATAAGGAAGCAAAATTTGACTTAACCCCCACCGGAAATTTGGAACATTGAAGCAAGTCTATTAGAGATTTCATGGTAAAACATGTGGGATATCGCCCAAACTGACTTCTTTGTAATTCAATACACTGACAAAACTGATTAGTATTACTCGGCACTGTTCTGGGACCATGCACGCTAAAAAAGGTCACAATTTGGCGGGTACCGTAATACGAGAGCTTTGGTGACACCGAAAGTGCGAATGCTATCGCAAAATGTTGGTCCCAACAGCGCAACAACATTTCTGTGGTCCGTCAAAGGGATAAACAGCAAAGCTCCTAAGGAGAAGATTTAATCGAAAACATTTATTAGCTCAGTGAAGGAACGACTTCTGAATTTTAGTTGAGAGGGTCTGAGGATTTTCACAGGCTACCAGAGAGGACTACGCGTTCAAAGCATCTTACACTTCGGGGAGCCTTTATTGTCTCCCTATAGTATCTGAAACATGAAACCCTCTAAAATGCTTAAATTCATAAGTGGCCCAAGATTGGAGTGAACTTGTATAGGGGCAGCACAATAGATCTATACAGGTAGGTCACTCTTATTTACTCAAATAATAATAACTAGTTTTCGCCCAGTGGTTGAAATTAACTACTAAAATTAAAGTAAAATGGCATGAGTTAAGGGAAGTTGAGTTAAGTTAAGGTGAAGTCAATTGAAGTGAAGTGAGTTCAGATGACTTAAGGAAAGCTAGGGGAGTTTCGTTCAGGTGAGATGAGATAAGATGAGTTAAGGAGAAATAACATTAGTTTCTTCGAGGTGAGGTGAGTTGAAGTGAGGTGAGGTAAATTGACTTGAGCTGAAATAAGGTAAGTTGGGGTCAGGTGAGTTGAAGTGAATTGGGGTGAAATGAGAGTAGCTGATGTNGTAGACGAGAGGAGTTGAGGCGAAATGCGTTGAACGTCGTAACATAACATTACATAGCATATCATGATATAAATTAACTTAACAAAACATAATATAAAAAACATAACGAACAGTGCATAATCGAACATTACATAATATATCATAATATAACATATGATAACATAACACAACAAGAAATAAAAAAAACATCTTTGCCTATATATATATAAGATAAAAGCTATTCAGTTAATAATAAAAAAAAAAAAATAATTGTTCGCACCAACACAAAATTTAACTAAAGAAAGTTATGTTCCAGCATTATAAAACAGTTTACAAAACCCCTAAAAAAGTTGGTTTATTAATATATTTGGGTTCAAGCCCGGTTCAACCCAACATCAAAAAATAAAACAGTGTTCTCTAATAGCGGCCGCCCCTCGGCAGGCAATGGCTAACCTACGAGTGTATTTCTGCTACGAAAAATGGCTAGAAAATAGCAGGTTCCTCCACTTTGCCAATCTATTATTATTATTCAGCCTTATCATAAGTTTAATTTTCCCCGAACTGGTTCATTTTTTGTTTTCGTGTATTTACTATGGGCGGATGAATATTTTTCGGGTGCATTTTTTTTCGCGCGAAATTCAGGATAAGGCTGATTATTATATTATTAAATAATTAAATCTATAGCTCAAAAATATTTTGGTACATTTTTTTTTAACATTTTGGAACATTTGGCAACCGTGGAATTGGCCTAAACAAATAAACAAAAAAATGAAAAACTAAAGTTTAACCTACCATCAAATTGGATGCACCATTTCCTCCACATGTGCGCCCGGAATAAATTTTTCTAATTTATTGTTGATGAAAAAATACATTTTTTAAAATATGTCATTGCTAGGCTTAGTTACATGCCCGCGCTGCTGCTCGAATATGTGCATATGTATGCTGTGGGTGGGTACATACAAATAGTATATTTCTGGACTGCCATTTTAAATTGCTTCAATAGTTGTGTGGCATATCACACGCAACACTTTCACTCATCATAAGCCAGCTAGCCGCG
>NW_016192614.1:0-3405 GCF_001687245.7 Rhagoletis zephyria | reverse complement strand
TGCAAACAAACGGGCTAGGCATGGGCAACCCCACATCGGCGATCCTTATGGAGGTATTCATGCAGAATTTGGAAGAAAGGTACGTGGAGTATCTTACATCACAACTAGGAGCGACGTTCTACGCCAGATACGTAGATGACATCATATGTCTTATAACAAAGAAAAATGAAGGACAGATATTGGAATACCTCAACAAACAGCACAGCAATATAAAATTCACAATGGAACAAGAAATGCAAGGAAAGCTAAATTACTTAGATCTGACGATAAAAATAAATAAAAGCACCAGCAGTCTGCAATATGAAATTTTTAGGAAGCCCACAGCCACAGATACAATAATACATAATACATCGAACCATCCTCATCAGCATAAAAAAGCCGCTTTTAGACAGATGATCAATAGAATTGAGCGAATACCACTAACAAAAGAAGGATACAACAAAGAACTGAACGCAATATATGCCATAGCGGCTAATAACGGATACAAAAGAGATCTGGTAGAAGAAATCCGAAGGGAGCACAAAAACAAAAAGCCAAACAAAGAAGAAAACAATAACAAAAATTGGGCGGTATTAACCTATACTGGAAAGTCAACGTACAAACTTGCAAAGCTGTTCCAGAAACACAACCTTCGCACATCATTCAGAACAAATAACAACGTGGGACGGATACTACGGAACACCACAAATCAAGAAGATCCATTGGATAAACAAGGAGTCTATAAACTAACTTGCAAATGTCAGCATAGTTACATAGGTCAAACAGGACGTAAAATAAAAACAAGATTCCGCGAGCATATAAGAGACTATAACAAAAAGACACAAAAACCGAGCGCAATACCAGAGTCAAATTTTGCTAACCACATGTTTAACAACAAATGTTCACCAACGCAAATAAGAAAGGCAGCGAAACTACTGCATGTACAACATTAAGGCCAACGACTAAACTGTATATGTTGTTGTTAAATTTGAAGTAATTTTGATGCAACGTCGTTCTAAGTGTTCTTCTTCCATTTGTGGTTAAGGTCTTGACGCTGGTACACAAATGGAGGGACCTACAGTTTTACGCCGCCTCCGAACTGCAAATGGATTTTATAGAAGGTTTTTCATGACAGAAATACACTCGGAGGTTTTGCGTTTAACTGCCGAGGGCCGACCGCTGTTAGATGATTATGATTAATGAGCAGGGCCGAAGCAAATAAGCAAGATAGAAAATGTAATTTAAGCGCTTTAGATAAGCACAAAAAGTTAGTAAATAAGCTTGCAAATATGCTTGAAAAGCAACAACAACCGAATTGTACCTCAGTTTAATATTTTGTTGTTTATTCAGTTTAATGCAACGATTGACAAATTGCAATGGAAAATCAATTCTTGCTTGATATTTTCTAAAGCAGGGATCACACGATTTGTACATTTGTACAGATTTGGCTATTTTCTCCGTTACAGAGCAGTGATGCCAGACATTCTCTGTTAAATATCCCACGGAAATGGGGAAAAAATCCCTCAATTACCCACATCTTGAAAATTTATCCCACAAAATTCCCAACAAATTTAAACATATACATGTTTCAGTAGTAAAGAAGTAAAATTCATATAAAATAATAATAATAGTTTGGCGCTTACACATATGTGCTTTTCCTCCAATTTGTGGCGGTCCCCTTGATGTCACACAAAGGGGAGGGACCTACAGTTTTACGCCGACTCCGAATGGCGAGTGTATTTTTATGAGAAGCTGTTTTTCATGGCAGGAATACACTCGGAGGTTTGCCGTTGCCTGTCGAGGGCCGACCGCTGTTAAGAAAAAACCCCTTTTTCTGCATTTTTTTCACTCATTCATTTTTTCCCCTTCATTTTTTTGCTCACTCACTAAGGGCCTAAAAGAATTTTTTGGTGACTTTAAAATTGAAGCACATTCATGTGCTATTTAACATTTCATCAGATAATTTGTTCCGCTTTTTACATGAAACACCAGTTACAACTGAAAAGATTCTTTCTTACTCAGCGCTTGAATTGGTTAACGTAAGAAAATTTTCGAAATTGTCCTTATACTTTTTAACAATTATATACCATTTCACTCCACATCACATCTTCAGAACGATTAATTACGTAAGAATGTCGAATATTCTTGAATTTTGATCAATTATGCAACAATAACTGCGTCAAAAGAAAATCCCTTATTTATATGAAGTGTCCCTTTTTTCCCTTTTAATAATTTTTGATGCAAAATATCCCTCAAATAGGGAAATTACCCACAATCTGGCACCACTGTTACAGAGTGGTGTTGTTTGGAAAGCTTGTACTGAGCTGCTCTCATTCTCGATAACAAATTCTAGACAACACCACTCTATCACTGCCAAATGTACAAATGTACACATCGTGTGATCCCTGGTAGTTCTCATTTTTTTTTTAATATTCGTCATTCTCCATTTCAGATAAATTATTATCTCTTCAATAACACCAATGCCTTGTCGTGAAGACAAACCTCTGCGTTTAAATGTTTGTATTAAGCAGAAATGCAATTGAAGTTACGAGTTAGTAAAGACCAAATCTATTTTTGACCGACTTCGCAAAAAGGAGAAAGGTTATCAATTCGACGGAATATTTTTTTTTTTTGGTTATGTATGTTAGCGCATAAATTTGGATCACTTTAAAAGATTTCTATAAACTATTTTTTTTTTTAAGTAAGGCGTTACCGCTCAGGTGGTCTCATATTAACTTGGTTTGGTTTAAATCCGATCATCGGATCATGAAGAAATTAACGATAATCCTAAATTTTTATATGAGAATCGAAGTCGGTTTTGTTTTTCGCTTAAAAATTACTAGTTTGCTTAAAAATTACTTGCTATGTTATTATTTGTAAACATTTCTTTAGTTCGACGAATAAAAAAACTCACAAGAATTGTTGAAGAAAAATTTATTGAGCCAAATTTTCTTAAGCAGTACAGAGTTCGTAAGAAACTTGCTACGCTTTCTACTATGGTTTTATTAAGCTTTTTTGTGAAAAGCACAAGGCCCCCTTGTTTTCAACAGAAATATACGCCCGTACCATTATTTCGTAAGACAATGTGAGACAGTAGGCTGTAAAATATCATAAATTGTCAAAACTTGCCCAAATGTCGAGCTTCTATTATTTTGGCCATAGGTGTATATACTAAACGAGTATAGTTATTCGAATTGAGCTCCTGTAAGACCCGAATGCAAAATAAAATATGTTGAAATTTACATAGTCTGAATTTCAAATGTTATTTCTGAAACAATGAGATTTCCATTTTCAACTTTGTCTCCGCAATGGTTAACGAATGCGCATTATTTACAAAGAAATTTGCATAGAAGAAAATTTATTCTGAACTTGATGATATTCAAATGCCATGAAAAACAAATGACTAAAGTTGGTTTAAGGTCTATG
>NW_016192613.1:0-3405 GCF_001687245.7 Rhagoletis zephyria | reverse complement strand
CTACTCGTAAAAAGGCCCAACTGCAGCGTTGAAACACACCCAGTAAAAAATGCTGAAAAAAATAAATAAAATAAAAACTTTAAGGCATTCAATGCAACGCAATGTCGAACAGGTACACAACAACACGCTAACACCACAAACGCTGATCTGAGCCTTGGTGACGTAGGCGCAAGCGCAGTTGCTGCAAGTGTTTTTGTTCTGTAGCCTTAAGTGTGTGCTGTGGTGGTGTGGCATGTGGCAAAAATAAGTAAATACTGGTAAGTGGGTAATGGAGAGATGCAGTGTAAATGGCATAAAAATGTGCATCGAAGCGGTAACCACGCACTTTTATGGACGTAAATACACTCCAAAAAAAAAATTCTAAACGGCGAATAAAGTTGCAAAGTGTCTTACGTAAGGAAAGGGCAAAGTGTAGAACTAGGAGAATGAGAGAGATGCCATGACTTTCCAAATCGATTAGATTTGAAATAAAACAAGTAAGAAAGTCTAAGTTCGGGCGCAACCGAACACAAAATACCCGGCGCAAATATTAAATATATGTTTTTCACCTTTCCGAAAGCTATCGCTACATGGTAAGCAGAGGTGTATCAATTTTGAGTAAATTAGCGTCCTTAAATTTCGAAATATTGAAGTTTCAAGCATTTCTTAAATTTACCGCTATATGAAAAGCCGTAATTTTAATCCGATTTCAATAATTTACCATACCGAGTTTGCTACAAATTGGTAGAACGGTTACCGAGATACATATATGTGATCATAAGTGGGCGGTGCCACGCCCATTTTCCAAAATATTATCATAAACATATTTCGTGATTAAGAATTGTTGCAAGCGTCAATTTTGAATAAATTAGCTTTAATATTTAATGATTTATCGAAGATTTTGTATTTCTCTAAATTACCGTTATATGGGATGTGGGCGTGGTTATTGTCCGATTTTAAAAATTTTCGGCCTTTTGGTATGCTGTACCAGGGCCAACAACTGTGCCAAGTTTGGAATAAATAAATGCAGCGGTTACCAATATATACACATGTAACCATAAGTGGGCGTGGCTACGCCCATTTTCCAAAATTTTGTAATATTCTTATTTTTCGTCTAAAACTCATTGTAAATATCAATTTTGAGTGAATTATCTTCAGTAGTTACTAAAATATCGCAGTTTTCGTATTTCTGAAAATTACCGTTATATGGGAGGTAGGCGTGGTTATTGTCCGATTTTGCCCATTTTCAATACCATCCGTCCTACGCCCAAAAGAAGTTCACGTACCAAGTTTCGTTAAGATATCTCAATTTTTACTCGAGTTATCGTGTGCACAGACGGACAGACGGACGGACGGACGGACGGACGGACAGACAGTCACCGCTTAATCGATTTCTCTTTTCATTCTGATCATTTATGTATACATTTGTCTATATCTATCTCGATTCGTTTTGCCTGTTACAAACAACCGTTATGTGAACAAAGTTATAATACCCTTGTGCACAAGTGCG
Organism: Rhagoletis zephyria; assembly: GCF_001687245.7. NCBI lineage: Eukaryota > Metazoa > Arthropoda > Insecta > Diptera > Tephritidae > Rhagoletis > Rhagoletis zephyria. The sequence continues at coordinate 1,916 of NW_016192613.1, read as the reverse complement.
CTCGGGTATAAAAATGCGATGTAAAAAAAGATCCACCTCTAATCTACCGCTTTTCCTTAAAAACAATATCCTCCTCGTTCAGCTGAGGGTAGTCAGACTAAGCTGGGTTGAGTTGGTGTGATTGAGGTGAGTTGGGGTGAGGTAAGTTGAGGTAAGTCTAGGTGACTTGAGGTCGGTTAAGTGAATGCTAGTTGAAGTAAGGTGAGGCGACTTGAGGTGAGTAGAACTGAGGTGAGTTGAGTTGAGGTGAGTTGTGTTGATATGAAGTGAGTTAAGGTGCGGTAAATTGAGGTTAGTTGGTGTGATGATGCGTTCAGGTAAAGTGGGGTGCGCAGGATAACATGGCATAGCTTATCTTAATCTTCAGTTTTATCTTTGCCTTTATTATCTATTTGTCTTTATTTCTATCCCACTCTCTATCTCTCTTTTCATCACCATCTATTCTCTTTATCTTTTTTTTAATTTTATCTTTATTCTTATCTTTTTTTTCCTAAATTTTATCTGTGTCCTTATTCTCTAGGTACTTAAGTTTACCTTCATCTTCATCTCTGCCATTATCTTTATGTTTACTTTTGTCTTCATCTGCATATTCACCTTTACCTTTATCTTTGTATTAATCTTATTCTTAAACCGCTGCTACATATATTTAGGACGCATTTCAATTCCCAAGCGTCCACTATTTCCGCTGCGTTTGGCAAATTGACTTTTAAAATCACTTCTCAGGGCTCTGGCTAGGTTGGTATTCTGTGATGGGTAGGTTAAGAATTCTTACTACAGATTCGTTAAAAGACAAACTTTCAGTTCCTTTCCTTCTAATCCTCATTCATAATGAGTTTTTGTCACCAGAGTCGCCTCGGTGGGTTAATTGGTCATTTGTTATCGGTTAAAGAAACAGAAGATCGGCAGATAACATCGCCCTAAAAGTGGACAGCAAACCCCAGACTTGTATAATAATTCAGTATTTCTCGACTAAAACTAGGTAAATTTTATGTCTGTACTTGGACTTGCGCTCTTACAAGATTAACCAAGCCCAAGAGCTCAAAGTTGACGACAATAGAGAATGTCGTTTGTTCGCTCTCTGAGCTGTGGATCATTTGCATGGGGACACACATATGTACACGGCGACGCCAACTCATGGACATTGTGAGTGTAATCGTCTGTGACATGTGCAGCAAATGTCTGTTTCTGGTCCAAGATTTGACTCGTTGCCAGCCCTGAGCAGAAGAATTCACCACAATAGCCCAACTTTGCTCTGGCTACTGCATCAGACTAAATTCCTACTTGCGAAGGATAACTACAATGAGTGCCCGGTATGCGGAGAGTCACCTCACGACTCCCGACACCTCTTCGCATGCCTCTTAAATCGGACCCACTCGGAGTGGCACACTTCCTGGGTCTCCACTTAGGTGAACTTGAGAGACAAGCCGAGTAGCCGCTATCACAACAACAACGACTCGGACATTCTGGATAGAGCTGACGTGAATCAGCCACAAAAATCTTGCGGTTTGACTCCGCTAGACCTCTTCTAAAATAGCCAATGATAAGCGGTGGCCGATCGATGACCTTAAAGGCAAGACATTGGACAATGCATCGCTAAAATCGATGGACATTTTATTCCTCCCCACCTTTCACCGACTTTTATTAGGCTACAGCTTATCCACCTCCGTCGCATTCACTCAATTTGCGAATACTTTTCACAGTGTATGTGTTGCACCTCTTCTTTTCAAACACCATTTAGTTTGTGCAACGCATTTCCTGAACGTCCTACAATTTCTCCAAACCCATACAAGCGACAACCACACACATATATATTTTTATTTTATTTTTTCTTTATATTCTTTGAATTCGTTTCATTTGTATGTATGACATCGAGTCCTCGTTGGGTGTCGCATTTTTGCGAATTAATTACTTTATAT
>NW_016192612.1:0-3405 GCF_001687245.7 Rhagoletis zephyria | reverse complement strand
TGACACAACTCAAAATTTGGCATTTTTGAAATTATGCACTAAAAATGTAAACATAAGCTCGAGCAAACGTTTGTTATAAATTGTTGAAAAAACCTAAAGTAAAATCTTCCTTGCCCATATGATTAGCAATGTGTGCTAAGAAATAGTTTTTCGTATTTTCTAAAGAAACGTGTAATTTTGAGTTGTGTCACCTTTGAAGATCGTGTGCGATATGTACATACATATAAAGCGAAACACTAATTTTATTGCACAGATTTTGCTATTGTTTTTGTGCTTGTCAACACATGTAAATCTAGTCGTTAATGCATTCAAGCGTTTGTGTGCGCATGTGTTCGCTCGTAGTCCCTAATGACACTCACTAACAATCAATTGTCATTTAACATTCGATTTCGCTTGATGCGGTGACATTACAGTCGTGTATGTATGTACGTAATCTGCTTTTATTTGTGTTGTAATCGTAATTGATAACTTTTTCTACCGGCCGCCTTATGGTCCTTGCATTATTGCTGCTGTTGTTGTTGTTACGAAATATTCGTTAATTAACACTTTCAGCGCTGTTAGCGTCACAAAACAATAATCAACGGTATTTTAGCTGACGTGTNTTTGATTTTTGTTGGTGTTTGCTTTTGCTGTTGTAATTATTGTCACATATGCAATGGTCATTGTTGACACAATTCAATTAGAGTTTTGTAATTTTGGTCTAAATATTTAAAGGCGCACACACAGGGGCATAACTCATCGGTTGTTAATTGTTAATTTGTGAGAATTTTCGAAAATTTTCACATTTTAGGGGCGTTACATGAAAACTGAGTTATAAATGACGGCAACTGATATAGTAATTAACCTCGTTATAAATAATTGGATAATACAATTATCGAAAAATTGTAGGTTAAGTCGTTAGGAGATTATGGGGCTAGCTCGTTAGGTGACTGTTGCATGTCTATGAGGCTTCAAACTTTTTTGGGCAACCTTTTTGTTTTAAATTAAATATTTCTTCCCATCAGGCGGAAAATGTTTGGAGATCTCTTAACCTTGAATTATAGTAATTGGCATGAACAGCTAGAGAGAAAAGGAGCGATAATAATCCAACTACCGTAGTCTAGTACAATAGATGGCAACGCAGGCAGTTAAACATCTCTACTTGAATTACCGCCGACTACCAGAAAACAGATTTCTGTATGATATTTCTTTTTATTATAATACCTTGTTCGGTATGCCAAATGTAAAGGAACAGGGAAGATAGTGTTTTTGAAAGACTCCTATAAGTTCCAGCTCCACTTTCTAGAATCTCTCTCTCTCTCTCTGGCAACACTCGTCTTACATACCTGACCCTGTGCCAATCACATTCTCTCTACTGCAACTTTGATCGGTAGCCTAGTAGTTAGAGGTACGTTATTACAAAAGAGTGGACTAAGGTTTGATTTATGGTCAGAGCAATATAGAAAAAAAAAATGTATAACGGCCGCCTCTTGGCAGGCCATCGTAAATATCCGAGTAGTCTTTTTCATAAAATCCGCATGTTCTTTTAATTGTTTTAGAAAATTCAATACAGCTCATCAAAAAATAGGGGAGCAGTTCTTCATAATACGCTAATAAAATGTGTCAGCGTCAAATGATTTGCCTTTTTATTCGATTCTTTTCGCAAAATTAATCGGTTAAATGGGATTGCATTGCTCCTTATTTGGTGAAATATTTTTAGACTTACTGTTTTGTATTTAATTTTTATAAGTCGAATTTTCAACCACTGTCAGTTTCATTACATACCTGAAAATATAAGAAAAAATAGGTATTATAATCAGCAATTTCCACAAAGTTGTAATGTGCTAAGCAAAAATAAATATATGGTAGATACCCTCTATTTTTTGTTCTACGTACAAAATAAAGACGTCCGAAGAAATTTTAAACAAATTTTTAAGGGTCGCCACCAGGGTTTGAAAAAAATATTTTCTTTCGCAAAAATTCTACAAAATATTGCCCTGAAATCGGATTAATGTAGCATATTATGGAAACGTATTTATAAAAAATCATAAACTCGCTGTGTTTACACATTTTGTTAAACCTTGGCAGCGTTCATTAATTTTTTCAATATATTTTTTTTTACTTTCGTGGACCGCTTTATTTTTTACGTAGATGCCCCAAGATGTTTATGTTGTTTTAAGGACCACCCTAATTTTAATAAAAATACATTTAGTGATCAAGAAAGTTTTTGCTCAGCATAGTCTACTTTTAGCTCGACTTTGAAGAGGTTGTTCTGCTCTCAGATGCTGCTGAGCCAAACCTATACAAAAATGGTACATGGCAGAATCAGTGTTGCATTTAACATTATCTAGTACACGAGAAATTCAAAAAAGTCACTAACTGATCTGACTGCCCCTGATAGCCTACGCTTAAACTATTTCAAGGCGCGAATGCGATTGAAAACCTATGTTGTTTACTGCCTCTGCTTCTTTAAGGCAACATTCTACTAAAGACCTTTGCTTTAAAGCTACAATTAGATGATAAGAGGCGTCGTTTTTAATACATACCTAAATATTTACCTACAGGTGAGTGCTTCCACAGCTATTTAACACTAATTGAGAGAAAAGGAAAAAATGACGCCACCTTAATGCATTTATCCAGATAACTCAGTGGCCACCAGAGTGCGTGCCGGACACCATCGTAGTCGTAACACATTTGAACTCGCGCTAACTTAAGCTTATCTATGAATTGATGCATTTGGAAGCCACGCTTTACACATAAATGCTCACCTACTTAGGACGCAAACGAATTACTCCTGCGATAATATTTATGGAAAAAATTTATAACTATGTAAGTGACACAAATAGAAAAGGCTATTCAGCTCTATGTGTGCAATGGCAAGGGGAAAGGCATGAAAATAGAATGATACATTTGAATGGAATATTTTGACTGCATTTATGTAGAATTAATGCATGACTAGATGTGACACAAAAAATATGTAGTTATTAATTACAATTAGGCGTGACGAGCTAACGAGATATCTACTAAGTACATACAACAAAATTTATAAATTGTAGGCATTTATTAAATATGTAGCTACATACTGATATTCTACATTTATTAATTTTAACAAGCACTTGTTGCCACATTTATCTGCATTATAAATTTTCAATTTAGCTACGGGCGATCATTTATTAAAATTAGTCACACTAACGAGTTGCACTGTCTGTAGTTTAAAATTGGGTTATGCTGAGCATGTGCAGGAAAGTACAATTATTTTTTAATTTATTTGAATTTTTTTTTTTTTTGTTAATGGTGGACAGAGAAGTGTAGAAGTAGAATCAATATTTATGGCAAAAATTTCGTTGATAGCGCAAGATCAGCTTGGGAAGAGCGTGGTATAGTGTCCTCTTGTACAGGTTTGTACATAAGTATGTATACATTAAG
>NW_016192611.1:0-3405 GCF_001687245.7 Rhagoletis zephyria | reverse complement strand
CCTCCTTTTTTGGAAGTCGGTTAAAAATAACTTGGATACAGTTTTTTTTACTTTTTTCCTAATTTAACTTAAGTCTTTTTATCGCGCTAAAATGGTTTAAGTTTTTCAATCTGAAGGGATATTACATTTTTGTTCTTTAAGATAATTTTTTAGAATACGTACATATGTCTTATCCTTTCCTCTAACCAGTATTTACAATTGCGAAACTTTTTCAGTGTTTTTCGTTTATTTTTTATTTTATTTTATTTTTTTTTGTATTCTTACTGCTGCATTTTTATTAAATTAATTAAAAGAATTACTCTAGAAAGTGTGTTGAATTTTTAAGAAAATTTTAATTCTAAGAAATTCAAGTGGTTTTTTGAATTTTTACTTTCAAATGTTGTTGTCATTTTAGGAAAAAGTGTGGGATTCCACACTTGGTTAAAGTCAGTATCCTCTGCTTCTAAGAAGACTAGTAATTCGACGATTTGCCAACTTATGTATCGCAAATGAAAAAGCATTTTTGCACATTCGATAGTTTGACATGGCAGCGACGATATATACAAGTTCTCTAAGTTTCCTTCTCCATCATTTTTTTTTTTGTATTAATTTAAAATTATATTTTTTGTTTTATGGTTATAACTACCTCTCTTACTACATATAAACTAATTACTTATTTAAATCGAAAAATTCTTTCCCACAAATCTATTGGCTTAACTCGTGTACTTACTTATGTATGTATGTATACATATGTTTGTACATACACATGTGCATATTTAGTTTGTCTCACGCCTTGCCAAACCCGTCACACTTGCAACAGAAGCTTTCACTTTTGACAAGTCTGTGAACTTTAACCCTTGAGCGCAGCACTTCCGCCATCAAGTAGAGCATTAACTATTGGCATATCTCCTTTCGCTTCCTATTTTGTCAAACGCGCAACAATATACCAATTTAAGTTGCTACTTGCACAACAACAGCAATGCATGCGTTCGGTGCTTGTTTTGTTGTTGTAGTTGTTTGTGCCCAAAATTGCTTAACAAGATGATGAATCAACTTAACAAATGCAATAAATAATATTTGCACAGCTAATCTCGCACCAATTCGAATTGAATGCCCAACGAATTTGAGGCCCAACGAATGACACGTGACCGAGCGAGCCCGCGTGTGGCAAGTTGCACGCACGCAAAACAGCATGTGAATGTCACTGAGCTGAACTAAAAGCGCATGTGTGTATGTGTGTGTGATAAGTAACCACGGCAGACAATCATAAGCGTCGTATTAAAGCCGCCGCTTCACTCACACTGGCGCAGTGGTTTTTGTCGTCAGACGCCAAGGCACGTTAAGCGTTTACAAACATACATACAAACATATCTACATAAACTCGCATATTGCTGTTGTCCTTGCTGGTGTTTGCAGCTGGTGTTTTTTTGTTCGTTTGCATTTCTATTGCTGACACACGCCAATGCCGGCGATGGCGGTGGCGGCTGCGTCTTATCAAAGCCGTACCATGCAAAATGCTGACACGCGCGCGACATTCACTTGCAAGTGGCAGGCGCACAGTTATACATAAATTTTTTTTACTTATGTGTGTATGTATGTATGTAGGTGCATGCCATCAGGCTTTCGCATGTAACTGGGAGACAGGTCGTCAGCCAGCCATTGCATACATTTTGGCACTTATCCACTTGGTGCTTGAAAATTAATCGGTTTTTAAAGTGTAGTGCCTTCAGACTGTAGTTGTCTGCTTGGTCTCAAAGGACACTTCAATGAGGCTATTATGTAAAAAGAATTAAGTGTTGAACTGGACNGAGTGTGTGCTTTGATTTAACGATTTTGTAAAAAATAAAATCCAAACGAAACTCTGAAATTTGAGAAAATTCTCGGGGGAAATTTTTAGTTCAGACGAAATTTGAATAACTAACCAATAAACTTCACTGAATTGAGTGGAAGTGGAAAAAAATTGGATAGGCATGAGCTTTACGAGTATAATACGTAGCAGATGATAGTAGCTTCTTTCTCTTTGCGCACTCATAGCTTCATTTGAGTATTTAATCAGTTTAATAGATGGTAGATTATAGTCACACAGTGCGAACTTATGACCAGTATTTATATAAGATGCTTTACATGATACTAACCATCTCTTCGCAAGCCCTATTAAACGAACTCATTTAGCATCCCTCACACCTGTAGCCCGACCCCGTCTAACGAGCTCGATTGCTGGGCCTAATGTAAGAAGTATTGACAATACACAATGAACTCTTTGATCTACGCAGGGCTTAATAAGCTGCGGAAACAACAACAACAACAATCTGACGTTCATTAAATAAAGAACGTTCTTGTAGTCTGTTGTCAGACAATTGGTCTACAGTGCTTAATTTCAGGTATTAAGAATTTCCTCTTCATCCATTTTTGATATTGATTTTCTCTTCTGCAAAATTTCCTCTGGAGCTTAAGAAATGGCTTATTTTATTCTCACTCCACCCTGAACCCGTTTGGTTTAAGTGAGTTTAGCTTTTATTTAAATTAGAGTAAGCTCGGAAGGGGTGAACGCTTTCCTTAGTCAACATCTGGATCTGTATTACAAATATCAATTCAATAGACAGTTCGTACGTTGCTTTTTAAATTCTATAGAAAGTTTAAGTTTAGTTACCCATGGCATATGTTTTGGCCATGACTGATATATGTTGGTAAAAGGTCTCTTTAACCAACACAGTTCTAGACCGGTGGTGATGAATTGCTCCACCGGGAGTGCAGAGTTTTCCTTGTATACATGTCTAGATTTGAAAATGGTGAAAGCTCTCTCTATCCTTTAGTGCGGCGATGGGCACCGCCTTGGCCGCAGGCAAAGCTCTTTTAAGCTTTCTAAACATTTAGTATAGTCGCGTGCAGAGTAAAAGCTCTATCTGCCCATCGCTGCTTTAGTGGTACGGATAAGTGATACTCGGAAAAGGCGTTTAGTCCGTGCGCTCCAATAGAAAACCTAAAGAAAGCTTTAAAAATCTTCTCCGGCGCTAAATTAATATTTCAGTCGTGACTGATTTAGTGCATCGCTAAAAAATTGTGGGGCATGATGCATCCATTAAACAAAGTAGGTAATCAATGGCATCCAGATATAGCACGAAAAATCGTGTAAATAGTTTAAAGCAAATTTAAGTCCGTTTTAAAATCCTATGTAATGTTTTTCTTTAAAACATCTTCTGAATTTTTTGTATTATGTTTTAAATTTAAACTTTTTTTCATTCATTTCACTCTTTACATTTTCGCCATGTGCCACCCGTCTGTTTAAAACCACTTCCACCTTTAGTTTAGCTCCAGCACCAAGCTTGCGCATACCAACCATCCTTGCCCGTCTGCTTCGCTATTCCCGCCATGCGTTCGTGCCATAAAACGAAATGACATGGAATGATTTGGCTGCACTAAAGTCCC
>NW_016192610.1:0-3405 GCF_001687245.7 Rhagoletis zephyria | reverse complement strand
ATCTTTATCTTTATCTTTATCTTTATCTTTATCTTTATCTTTATCTTTATCTTCAACTTCAACTTCATCTTCATCTTCATCTTCATCTTCATCTTCATCTTCATCTTCATATTCATCTTCATATTCATCTTCATCTTCATCGTAATATTCATCTTCATCTTCATCTTCATCTTCATCGTAATCTTCATCTTATCTTTATATTTGTTTTTGATTATATTCTTGTATTCAAAAATATTTTAATTGTGTTTCTGTAAGCTCTTTCTGTACTGTATAGTATTTTAAGCGTAAGACTTTTGTATAATTTAACTAAATTTTACTTTTGAAACAGGTGGCAACCCTCCTACATTTAGCTAGAAAATACAACTTATTCAAAACCATTTCTTTTGATACCTATATTGGGATAATTCGTTTAACTTAATAAATAATTTGAATTTGATTTTCATATATATGGCAACCCTTTAAAAGACTAAAACCATACTGCACATCTGCAGGTCAAGCCCTTTCATGTGACACCTCATTTTTGCAAATCGTACGAACGATACAGATTTTATGACATGGTGTTAAATATTTAACGCAACCCTCTGCGGCAGAGAAATTTTAAATTCGATTTTCTAACATGTGGCAACTCCTTTCATGGAACTAAGGCTATGGTGTACACCCGAAGGACAAGGCCTTTCATGTGACACCTACATTTTTAAAAATCGAACGAACGATACAGATAGGGGATTCACAAGACGTGTTAACCGTCGTAAAATCTTAAGGTTAACATCTTTTTTAATTAAAATGGTTTTAGGGGATTTCTAACTAAACCGAAATTCTGTTAAACTGATAAAGAATATATAATTAGCCAACCCCCCAACCATTTTAACCGCTATTTTACATAAACAAGTGTTAAGCTTAAGATTTTACGACGGTTAACACGTCTTGTGAATCCCCTAAGAGTTTATGGTTTGGTGTTAAATATTTAACGCAACCATCTCCGAACTCGACTAAGAAGTATTCACTTCAAAAATTTTTGTAAAATGGGCGTCGCCACGCCCGCTTATATTTATATGTGTATATCTCGGTAACCGCTGCACCAATTTCCCCCAAACTTGGAAGAGGTGTTGGCCTTGGTAAAATATACCAAACCGTTGACAGTTTTTAAAATCGGACAATAACAAGCCCCCATCCCATATAACGGTCAATTTAGAGAAATACGAAATCTTCGATAAATCAATAACTACTGAAGAGAATTTATTCAAAATCGATATTTACAACAAATCTTTAACATGAAATAAGTTGATAAGGAATTTTTGGAAAATGCGACCGCTTATGACCACATATATACGTGTATCTCGATAACCGTTCCATCAATTTGTACTAAGCTCGGTATAATTATTGTACTTGACACATAAAAGCAAGACTTTGAAACTTTTGAAATGGGAAGAAAATTACGTCCACTTTTCATATTTCAGCATTGCTGAAGCTTCGATATTTTGAAATTTTTGGGCAATATTTGACTCAAAGTCTATACTCACAACAATCCCTTGAAAAGAAATAACATTATTATGGAATTTTGGAAAATTTCCATGGTAACGCCCACTTATAACTATATAACTTTATCTTATTAAGTCTAACTGAACATACTATCGAAGATGTTTGAAATAGGTGTAAAACCCTTTTTAAGCACCTTTCCTACCTGTTACCTACATCTACAAATTTAGGTAGCCTTTGAGTATGTCACATATACATACATAAATAAGTAGTTATAAATATATATATATATATACATACATACAGTTGTTATAATAACCTGCGCATGGTTGGGCGCATTAACACCCGCGGAAAAGCGTCCACGGGAAATGTTTCCTGTATTAGAAAATACTGCCGGTGGCTGTATGCTGAGTGCTCAGAATTTATGAGTCTAAAATGAGTCTTTCTTTCGTCATAAATATGATTCTGAGACCAGTCACGAAGCTGACTCATTTCGGACTCCTTTGGTGTCATAAATTCTGAGTTGAACAAAAGAAACTAAGCTCACGTAGAAGTAAAAGTTTATTTATAATCAGAATTATAAAGAATATTTGTTTTTAAGACTCAAAAAGCGTCATATTTCAGACTTTAATTTGACTCCTAACTTGGACTCATATTGGCGTGATCTTCAAGGAAGCGGAATATGTTCTTTTCTGACTCGTTTTAGAGCTCATAATGAGGATTACAACTCAGAATTCTAAGACTTCTGACTCTAAAATTAGTCCGAATGTTTATAGGGCAGGCATATACATATGTTTATACAAGTAAACATACATACACGCATACGGATTCAAGATTTCGACCTAGGAAATCACAATAATTTGCGTGAATGGCGCAGACGCACACTCGGACGTCCCCATATAAGCTGCGTCCAAACGTATTCACTGTACCATAAATTCGCTGAAATTTCGGCACTTAGGAATGAAGAAATGTGGAAAATGGTAAAATTCGACGCGCTACTACGCCCACAGCTATTGTGGGCGGAAATAGTAAATGTTATCCGATTTTAGAGCATATGCTGGTTTTAACCAGAAAAGCATAAATCTGAAAGAACGTCAAAATCGGCTTACATTATCGTCCAATAATTCTTTAGCAGCAAATTAAAAATTATATACATACATATTTTTTAATGAAATTCGGTGTTCCCTGCTTTTTACGCCAAAACTTGAAAGAAGAGTTTCTTATTGTGACGCCCACCTCATACACAACCCCTTTGGCTCCACGGGGAAAATTTTCCAAAACGGATCCAGGCTTTGAAAAAAAAAAATATTAGGGAATATAGAGGAGCTGTTTCAGATTCTAAATCTGAAGACCCCACCCTCCGGAGGTNAAAATATTAGGGAGTATAGAGGAGCTTTTTCAGATTCTAAATCTGAAGACCCCACCCTCCGGAGGCTTATAGTTTTAAAGTAATTCGCATTTAAAGTTGCAAAAAATACCGAATTTAACCTCACCTTTTGCTTTGTACACCAATTGAAGTGAAATGTCAGTGCTGCCATACATATGAAAAAATGCCTCAAAAACACAAAACGGAAGCAATAAAAAAATGCAGATAATGATCGCGCGATATTTAATAAAAACATTTAATTACTTATTGGTCGATTTTTGATTAAAAAGTTGCATAATTTATCGAAGTATCGATTTTATAATAAAATGCGATGTTTTATTAAAAATGTTCATTATTCATCGAAGTATCGAGTTTTAGAATATAAAGCGCCGCAGGCGAAAATTTTTAATAAAAAATCGCGCGTTTTTTAATTAAAAATTTTCATTATTTATGGAAGTATCGATTTTTAGAATATAAAGCGGCGCAGGCGAAAATTTTTAATAAAAAATCGCGCAATTTTTAATTAAAAATTTTCATTACTTATGGAAGTATCGATTTTTAGA
>NW_016192608.1:0-3405 GCF_001687245.7 Rhagoletis zephyria | reverse complement strand
CGTCTAGATAAATTAATGCATATTCAATGTTTTTAAGAATATTTTATCAATACATACATATTTGTAAGTATGTAAGCATACATAATTAATTTTTGGATCTAAGTTTTTAAGTATCTTTGTTCGTTTTTTTATTAAATTTATTTTTTTTTTTTGTTTGTAAGACACTAAGATAACGAAGCAATATTCGTTTAGGTAGTTTTTAAGAGCGGTGACCACTCTGGAAAGAATGCCAGGGTTAAGGTCTGATTATGGCAATTTAACGTAACTTAGAGGCTATCACTTAAAAATTCTCTTAAATGGATGTTGCTTATATTTGCACAGGCGAAACTTAACGTGAATTAAAGCGACGTCGAAGTCTGGTTCATTTTGATTTTCTAAGTTCTAAGTTACGCTGAGTTTTGTTAAGTTTCCATAATCAGACCTTTAAATGTCTATTTTAAGGCTATGCAAAGTTGAAGGGATAATCTTTTATTTTTTAAGATGTTTGCTCCCAATTTTAACAATTATTCATTATTTTTTTATGTGTATATGTATTTCAGTTAGGGACAGAGAGAGGAGCTTTTACTTAGCAAGCGTCTAAACAAGATGTATAGAAAGCTTAAAAGAGCTTTGTGCGCGGGCAAGGCGGTGCCCGCCGCCGGTGTATTTAAACCAGTGATGCGCCTGTGGGTGGAACTATTCAAAGCTCTCTGTAGATTTTACATGGACGCGCACAAAGTAAAAGCTCTCTCTGAGCATCACTGATTTACACCCAGATTCACTCGAATAAGCACAGTTTTTTTCCTCAATAAGCGAGCCTATCGGGCATGTTCTGCAAATCGTTCGATTTCAAATCGGTGCGATTTACAAAATCTATTTCGGAAGATTTTTAACCCAGAGGTAAAAATTAGGCACCAAATCGATGGATATAACGTAAACGATATGTTTCTAGAAGTTTCCATTTGAAAAATTTAATACTTTGATTACAAATACCTACAACAATACTTTGCAAATCGCACCGCTTTGAAATCGTACGATTTGCAGAACATGCCTGTATATTTCCAATTGTAGGCATCAGAGTAGCTTCGTTTTACAGCCTATTTCCAACAAACGCTTAACTGCAGTTAAGGTCCGGTCGTCCAATGTCTGGTTACATAAAACGGAGGTAGAAGCTCCTGTTAAATACAGCGACTGCTTTATCGATCACATGTTATTTGCATGATGTCGAAATCGTCGATGATAATGTTTAACTGGGAGGAAATGATAACCAGACATTGAACAACCGGCCTTAAGAGCTCAGATATGTTACAGTAATTTTAACAAGAGGTGATTGGCGAGGTTTATTTCTTAATTTTTTATTTTTTTTCCTTTCGTTTTCTTGTAGTAGCCATCTCGTCTATCCGATAAAGCACGAAAAATATGCTTGTATTTTTGATACACTTCGATGATTCTCCATGACGCACGAATTGCCCAGTTTCGACACTATTCTCAATTTCCGCTATAAATGCGATACGATTTCAACTTGGCCATACAAAAACCTGTCACCCGAAATTGCGAATAAATCTGAATTTCAGTGAAATTGCCCCAGATTCGCCTATTTTAAGGAAACTTAAAACAACTAAATAAAAAACCGAGATCGTCGTGTAAAACAGCTATAATTTTAAACTGAAATTGAGAGTTCAAATAGCGCTATGTGGGTCGTGGAAACTTCCTATAAATTTCAGTCGACAAACTGAGGCACGCTTCCAAATAAACGCTTTCATGGGGGGGTTTCAGAAAAATCAAAACTTTTTATTAAAAGATTATAATTCTTGTTTCTATACCATATACTATGCATTTGTTATTAATTCTGAAAATGAAATACAAATTTTTCCATATCTGGCAATTGTAGCGGAGAATTTTATGCGGCGCAGTCCTGATTATTGGTACTAAATAGTGAACTTAAGAATTACACGATCTTTTTGCTTGAAACTAATTCTCTCTTTGTGTTAGAGCCAATATGACTTCTTAAGTGAATAGAAATATGAGAAAATTATTCGTGTGAGTTGATCAAAAAAAGCCGAATAAAAACAATGTAGCAAAATAATATTTAACACCATTATTTAAAGTTAATCGTTCTTCCAACATGAAGCTTCTCCTGCCTACAAGTAAAATTATAAACCCGATTTTTGAAGGAAAATATGTGCCTATTCAGATGAAGCAGGGTGTATAAGGAGATATCTGTAGAGAAAATTGTATGTATTATATATAAACATGTGTATATAAATATGTATTTAAAATCAAACATAGCCAAATACACACTCAATTCATAATTATTTATATCTTTCGAAATTCACTGGCATTCTTCAAATAAAAAATAAAATAAAAAAATCAACCACGTAAGCAAGTATGTATGTACGTACACAAGTATGTATGTATTACTTATACATAGCTACATATGTGTTATCGACCTACTTATTAACTAAATACGCCTAAAACTATCAGGTACAGTGGCATTGAAATGCGAATGCTTAACATAAACTTAAAGGGCTATTAATTGTTTAAGCAAAAACATCTACAATCTACATCTGCATACATATAGAATACTAACTCTTATTTCTTGTATCAGTTTTTCTGTTTTTTCTATTCCTATACTATACATATGTATGTATACTGCAGTTGTTAGCAAAAATTTTGACAATTCGAAGTAGGACCTTGCTTGTGGATTTTTTGTAATTTTTTGTAATTTTTTCTATGTAGCTACAATGGGCTACTTGAAATTTTCTATTAATGCTAATAAATGCTATGTAGGCAAATTTAGTTTGCAGGTTTGTATACTCAGTTTTTTTTTTGTATGCAAAAAGTAGCATTCAAGGACTCGGATTTTATTCTATTTTAAATAGTATTCTTTTTTATTTTTCATTTTGTTTTCGCTATAATTCATTAAGTCTTCAACGGCGCTGAGTTCTATTTAAAATACAACAAGTAAGAAAGTCTAAGTTCGGGCGGAGCCGAACATTAAATACCCGGCGCATGTATTAAATATATGTTTTTTCACCCTTCCGAAACCTTCCGCTAGATAGTAAGCCGAGGTGTATCAATTTTGAGTAAATTAGCGTCCTTCAATTTCGAAATATTGAAGTTTCAAGCATTTCTTAAATTTACCGTTATATGAGAATCGGCCGTTATTTTAGTCCGATTTCAATAATTTTCAACGTTTTGCTTACACGTGGCAAGTACAATAACCATACCGAGTTTGGTACAAATTGGTAGAACGGTTACCGATATACTTATATGTGATCATAAGTGGGCGGTGCCACGCCCATTTTCCAAAATTTTACCATAAACGTATTTCTTGGTAAAGAATTGTTGCAAGCATCAATTTTGTATAAATTAGCTTCAATATTTAATGATTTATCGAAGATTTTGTATTTCTCTAAATTACCG
>NW_016192607.1:0-3405 GCF_001687245.7 Rhagoletis zephyria | reverse complement strand
ATGTATGTGCCTTCGCGTGCGTGTGTTTTTACATAGCTGTGACGTTCGTTCGTACTCCTTGATGTGCTCGTACGTACATACTTAAATATGTATGTATGTATGTATGTAAGTGCGTTTTTGAATTTGTTTCTACATTTGCTTTTTATACATATTGGAATTTGTGGGGCGTTTGGTATTTATATTGTGATTTTTTTGTGCTTGGATTTTGTTTTTTTTTTTTTTTTATTTTTCCTGATTTTTTCTTGAGCCTTTTTTGCAAACTATTAAGCTTGCAATTTTTTGCACACAAATCACTTCGGAACGAATTGGATTTTCACGGTGATGCTGCATGCATGTTTATTACAATGACAGCATACACTCAGAGAAACACTAACATTTTTAGTAGACGATAAAACGATCACCGAAGAATATCTTACTGTACTATTGAACAGATTCGACATTCTTTTCCAGTAAAAACGACATCATTTGGAGAAGAGGAGAGTGTACTTCTATCAAGAAAATAAACGACTCCATAAAGTTTAGTTATTAAAAATATTAGTCTCAGTCATCGTCTTCATATTCGACTTTGCCTTTTTATTCGTATTCATCTCCGTATTTACTTTCGTAAACACAGTCGTCTTGGTTTTCTTCGTTTCGTCTTTTTATTCGTCTTCGTATAACTCGGCGCACTCGCACTCGCATTCGTATTCGTGTTTGTAGTCGTACTTGTATTCATATTCGTTTTCTATTCGTGTTCGCTCTCATATTCGTCTTCGTGTAGTTATTAGTCTAGATTTTCGTACTCGTCTTCATCTTTGTTGTCGTATTTGTCCTCAAAATCGTCTCCGTTTTCGTATTAAGTTGATTGCTGTTTGTATTCGCCTTCATTTTGGTGTTAATCGTAGCATTCGTATTCGTCTTGTTCAACGAATTTTGACATCTTTCGATAAACCTCGCTAGATATTTATACAATTCGTTAACTCGATAAATTTTTAATAAATATTGATGCCTCGATTAATACTGATAATTCAATAAATATCAATAACTATCGATAAATTTATAAATTTCATTTGCCTGACAAATATCGATAATCCGATGAATGCCGATAATTCGACAAATTTCCACAACTTTTTTTTTAATTAGATACCTCCAAACATTCCAGTCAGTCGTAAAATTTCGATACTTCAATTTATATCGATAACTTTATTAATTCCAAAAAACACAAACTTCCGATAGCTATACAAGTTTCGATAACTATTAATACATTTCAAAAACTGCGTTTCTAGGACTAGGCACATTTTGATAGCTCTAATTAAAAATATCGATTTACGTATACCGAAAATTCGATAAACTTTTGGTAACTCTATAGATTTCGATAACTGGATTCATTTTGAGAGCTCTAAAATTTCAATCTTATGGACATATTTGTGGCAGCATGGAAAAGACTTTCGAGCTAGTTATGCGGGAGTAAGTGTCAGCCAAAAACCCTGTACTGATTCGAAGAGAGAATAGTGATTGTGACAAAAATCTACAAATCTACAAAAGCTCTCGCTGCCCATCGCTGCTCTATACTAATTCTTGACGAAAACATTTAAGGATCAACTGTGATCAACTAGGATCTTAGTCAAGCTAATTTAATCTCCTTCCTATATAAGTATGTATATTCTCAAGCTGCAGAAGATACTGACAAATCTATAATAGAAGTGAAGTACTGCATTAGTTTTGGCCTACATTCTTCGAAGGAACTACTAGAAATATCAAAAAAAGGGGAACAAGCTTTTGTTTCGCGCTCAAGCATAGCTATTGCTGTAGGAACGTTCAAAAGTGAAAAGTTGATAAGAAGGCCACTACTTTCGTACCTTTCAGGCAAAGGACTATCTTTAAGAAAGCAATGATTGATATATTTCCTTTCGAAACCTGATCCTGTTGGAACAGTTAAATCGAATTTTCAAAGGCGGGGTTTCATTCTATAACATAAAGGGAAATTTTCACTTCACGACATTGCAATGGGTGCGAGTAATTGCCTGTGAAGTAACGTTTTATTAAATATTAAAAAATATATAATTTTATAGGTATACGCCATTTATGCATTTCTTAAATACTCTACCCAATTCCTTTCTCCCAGTGCATTTTGATGGTAAAACTGATTGCCTTAACCATCCGTAATCACTGCCAAATGCTTAAACAACATACAATGCAAGCAAGTATGGTTGAAAAATTCTCATACGCATGGCCACATCTGCCTGCAACTGTCCGCCCGAATTGCTGACTGCCAAACCCTTACGCATACAAGTCAGTGTAGGCACGCATTTGTGTGTGGCAATCTGGGCGCATTGAAATATTGTGACATTTCTATACAATCACGCGCGCATGCGCAAAATGATATGTGATATGCATTTGCGTATAAATTACAATCTGCTGACATAATTACACAAAAGCCGATTGTAATAAGATTACACAAACAGCCAATAAAAAAACCTAAATAAAAATAAGCGAACAACAAGCACAAGTACAACAAGCACAAGTACAACAAGCTCAAGTACAACAAGACAAATGTGACGAGAGTGGTAAAAATGAAGGGTGGAGAGCGGCATAAGGGCCAAAGGCTGCGGTCAAGTAGTGACATGCGTGTAGGGCGCAACTGCTTAGAGGCACTGATGGGGATTTCAATCTTTTCACGTTATTTTCGATACATGCGTAGGTACATATGTACACGCATACCATCTGCATGCAATGATGCTATAAAATGCAATTAATGCAAAGTTTGGCACAAATGCATTGCCAGCATCCGGCTAAATTGACGGCGAAATGAATTTATTTTTTGTGAAATTTAACAAACTCTTGGAAATTGATTTCGGTTGATTATCTTTGCGAATGCAATACAATGAGGTCGTGTATGTAAGTTACATATGTCCGGAGTTCCATGTGCATAGCCATCCATTGTGAATGCCTTCTGTGAGTGACTACCAGAAAGAGATTCATTTGCCTAACCGGTGCTCCTTTTACAAATATAAAAGAAACCAAGTCAATAAAATTGAAGACGTCCCAGATATCTCTGTCAGACTGCTGAAAAAACATGATCCTAGGCATTTGAGTCGCTTGGACGCAGAGTCGTAAGCGGCCATCTCATCAACTGTTTCATTCGATACTGCAGCTTTGGAAAAGGTTTGATGGCCTTGTCCATCTCGTAAGACGAATGCAAATGTTGGCAACTATCTTGAAAGCCCTTTTCTGTCTTTCGAAAGACTAACGTAAAAATCTGCTAACGAGTCGGTCCTATCTTATTCTGTTTGTCTCTTGCAATCAGTTTTCAGAAAATAGAATTTAAAAAATTTTAATTGTTAATTTTATTGTGGCGTATTAATATTTATTTTAATAGAGTTATTGAGCTTTGTAAAAAAAATATATTTTCCTTTGTAACAAAAC
>NW_016192606.1:0-3406 GCF_001687245.7 Rhagoletis zephyria | reverse complement strand
GGCTGAATATGATCCAAATGCGACGTAATTATCAATTTAATATAAAAAATATAGATTGATTTACTTATTTCATTAATTTCTGTTCGAAAAATCGAAACAATTTAAGCAAAATCACCAGTGTTCGTTTGTGCATCTATTTACATACATGTTTAGTTTTTTGTTAATCTCTATGTGTTTGTGTTAACGTTGTTAATCACTTCATTTACTTTTTGTAAACAAAAAAAAAACAACTATTTTTGATAATTTTTTAACCATATTTGTGTTTCATTTCAACAATTTTTTCAAAATGTTCACATTCCAGTAGGATTTTTGGGTTACAGATTGGTTATGTTGTAAATGGTTTGTAAACTCACGCATATATGTACCTAATTGCATACGTATTTCAAGTTGTATTCAACACACTGAAGTAAGATTATATTGTGCATAGTTATACTATACTGGTTTAGGAAACCGAAATCACATGATTCCAATGATTCCAATATACATATTGACCATATGTATTTGGGCCAGTGTAGGTCAAACCGACCAATGGTGCGGATGGACCATTTTTGATTTGGATAAATTTTGGTCAGAACTTTTCTTTTATCATACAACAAAGTTCTGGCAAAGGAAATAATATTTTTTTTCGAAAATTTCAAAATTTCACAATTTGCCGGATTTCTCCAAAATTGCAACATTTATTTTTTAGTCGTTATCTATTATAGCTAAAAAATCGTGCCAATAAGGCTATGTAAAAAAAAATATTTGAAAAATATTCGAACTTAAAAAAAAAATGTGAAAGCATAAACTTTAGTACACTTTTAGTTAAATTTTTTTATACGATACCTCTCCCTGATCATAAAAGATTCTGAAATTTTCAAAATGGAGTTTTTTTAAAGATATGAGTTTTTGAAGTTTGTTAAAAAAAAAAGTTGGTGCAAACTGTTTAACATAACTTTATTTAAAGTTTGCAAAAATAATTGTTTTCAAAGTACAAAAATTCATATTCTTAAAAAAAGACATTATTAAAAAATGCTGGATCCTTCAAGATCAATTGCTCTCACAATTTGCTCTCACAATTATTTAATTTCGAAGTTTTGTAAATTTTTTACGGCACTAACTATCAAATTTAAAACGAGACCAGAACCCTTTTTATAACTATAACATATTCAAAAATAAACTTGCCAAATTCCGAAAATTTTTTAATTTTTAGTTTTGCAGGACTTTCGAAAAAAAATTTAATTTTTTCCTTCGGCAGAGCTTCGTTCTTAACAAAATGTATCCAGTGCTTTTCGAATTGCGTAAATTTTGGAGCAAGATAGCATTGAATTAGATATCATAAATTGAAGAATCAGTAGGGGGATTCTCAAAGTCTTGCGAAACCCTTGCACGGCCTACGGCGTGAGATTTCGAGACTCTGAATGGAATTTTTGTCATGTCTACATTTTTCTCCGCTGGTATCTATCAGTAGTGTGAAAGAGTCTTTTGTTTATAATTTGTGGACCTGCCATCAGCCGTTTTCAATATTCTCGAAAATAAATTTTGGCTAATTTTTTGGGCGAATTTCTTCTCGACCGGCAACTGAAGCTGTTTAGGTTTCGAACATATACAATTTTTTACTATTCCATTGCTCGCGTTGCGCCTGATCGCATCGTGGCCCTTTGGGCATATTCCTTTATCTCTCCGATAGCAACACATTCCTCGGGGCCCAAATAATACGCAAATAACAGGAAATAAGGCGAAATTCTCCGAATGTGAAAGTAGAAAGCGCGACCTAAGGGGCGAATCTGTTAGTTTTCTGTTGAGATTACAGTTTTCCAGACGTCTATGCTTTAGCTAAGCAGTCCAAATGTGCCCTTTTTTGAGCCAACCTCATTAACCTACCTGGAACAGTGACGCCCAAATTGTAGGCCAGTGGCAAACATATTTTTTATTTTTTACGCGACGTCCGCAGTAACCAGAATTAGAGGTGCAATGGGAGTCAGAGATGCAGAAAATTTGGAACTGTCATATTTGGCTACCCGGTGCCGGACCTTTGATAGGTTAGCAAGATCGGTAGGTCTTATGACCTATGCTAGCTGGGTATAGAGACACTACACCTTCCCAATTAAGCGTTATTGAGAACAATTTCCGGGGTGGTGACTGAAAGCGTAAGGAATAGCTTTGAGGGTTGTTGACATTGAAAGGTGTTTTACGGGACCAGTTTCACGTTATGTTCCCTAAATCGCATCTACTGGTGTATAGCTATGTATGTATAACTTGGTGATATCTCAGGACGCATGTGTCTGGGAGTCACCAGGAGGGTCCGTTTTCCAGCTTTAGCCAGAATTAAAATTATCTGGATTGTTTTTTGCTGCAGCTAAATTTTAAATTAAAAGTGTGTTGTGTACAACAATGTCTATCACCGTGTATATACACAGAAATATTTTGTATTTGTTTTCATAACCATATATACATACATACATATGTGTTTATCATTCTTAAAACATTTTCCTTTGATTTCTGTAAATATTTATGAGCTTATGTGAAAGCTCTTTATTATATTAAATGATTATTATTTGTTCGTATTTGCTTCATATTGGAAGAAAGTAAAAAAAAAAAACAGAAAATATGAAAACCATATCAAAGTAACACTTCGAGGTTCAAGAAGAAGATTTAAGAAAATTTCAAGGAGTCGAATTTTTTACCATACTCATTCACTTTACTATATGCTATATACATACATCATTTTTATTAAACAATTGTCTAAAATTTCTAGTTGCTAGAAGTACTTACATATATACATTGCTGTATATTTGCAACTATATACGCTTCGCATATAACTGCTAGTACGCATTTAAGGATTTCTTTTTTAAGTTACAGTCTCCCGTTGGAACAGCGAAAGCTTGCGAACGCTAAGCTTTCATTTAAAGCTGAAACTGTAGACCATGAAAGCTCAACAATTTTACTTTTATATTAATTAAAAAATAAAGAGTTTGTTTTTTAATTTTCGCAGCTGCTGTTCAAGGCTTAAATATATATTTACAGCTCATCGACGAAGCTTTAGAAAAAATAAAAAAAAAATCCTAGAGAACGCTTTCAACNGCAAAGCTCTTGCAAAATTTCTATACCAAATATATGCAAAGCTTGAAAGAGCTTTGCCCGTGAGCAAGCTGATGCCCACCACCGATCTAAAGGTTGTTAAACCATAAATAACAATTTGTGAAGACGATCAAGTTTTACTTTTTGCCATTCCTTTTGCGATTTCTTGAAGGAAGTAGCTATAGCTTCTTCTATTTACTTGTTGTATTTAAACGTCTTTCAAGCTTTTCCCATAGCTGTAACGCAAAAACAAAGCAAAAACTATTTTCAACGAAAAATCGTATCGCCTTTTGCTTTAATATTTTTTATGTGTATATAGTAAATTTCCATTTTCGTTCCACGCTTT
>NW_016192605.1:0-3406 GCF_001687245.7 Rhagoletis zephyria | reverse complement strand
ACTTATAGAAAATGTTTGCGTGTATACTTATATATTTATATGTAGGTAACCAAATTTAGCTACCATTTTTAGAAACAACGACGATTTTTAGCTCTTTTTTAGCCCTTTTTTAGCCTGAATTTAGCTACCGCTAAAAATGTTTCGCGGCAACACTGTTCAGCACACAAACGGGCACTTTAATGGCTGTGTGTGTGTGTGTGTGTGGTTGTTTTGGCTCCCCCTCCATTCTTTCTTCTTCTATTCTGCGCATATCTGATAGGTATTCAACAGGCTTATTAATAAGTGTATTTGCTTTTGTACACACATATAGTCTGTCTCTGTCTTAATAATTCGGACATCTGCTACTCNTGTGGTTGTTTTGGCTCCCCTCCATTCTTTCTTCTTTTATTCTGCGCATATCTGACAGGTATTCAACAGGCTTATTAATAAGTGTATTTGCTTTTCTACACACATATAGTCTGTCTCTGTCTTAATAATTCGGACATCTGCTACTCTTCCCCAAAATGTGATTTCCTTAAAATTAAAAAAAAAAACAGCAAACAACTGCTCTGTTGGCAGGCAACGTTGGTGGTATTCAAGAAGAAAAAATTCTGTTTTGTCCAAAAATTAGTAAACCAACCAAAGGAACTTATCATTATCTTAATATAAAAAGGCACTAACTCATTTTATTTCAAAATTCAGCTGTGAAAACCACTTCCTTTTACTTTTTATTATTTTTTAAACATTTATAAAATGCAAAAATATGTATTTTCGAAGCTGAAATATAACGAAAACATCTGAACCCAGAAAAATTCCAAAACATCCCGAAAATAATATAAAAGGACCTGAAACTCTCCCGATAAATTCCCAAAAATTTTCGAAAAGCTACAACGCTAAATTCTGAGTTACCGAAAAAATCTTGAAAAGTCTCAAAGATTTCCAAAAGTTTCTCCAACAGTCTCAAAAAATCCTAGAAAATTCTTCAAAAATTTCGAAAAAATCTCCAAGCATTCTATAGGTCCTGAAAAACTACTGGTAAATCTTAAACACCTAGAAAATTCCTAAAATTCACAATAAAATTCTGAAAATTCCTGCAAAAACAATAACCCTGACAAATACCGAAAATACCTCGAACAATACCGAAAACAGTTTCAAAACGTCTCGTTAAAATCCGAAAAACACCCGAAAGTCCTTACACTACCAAGAAACCTTGACAAAATATCTAAAGGTAACAACAAAATTCTGACGAAAATCCAATAAAAGTACTGAAAAATACGGAAATCATCTCGAAAAGTCCCGTAGAATCTCAAAACATTCACCATAAGTCTAGAAAAATACCGAACAACGCCGAAAAATTTGGAAGAAGATCCCGGGAATCTCAAACAATTCTGAAAAATAATCTCGAAAAGTCAAAGTACCGGAAAACCTCTAGAAAAGTTCTGAAATAAATGCAAAAAAAAGTTTCAAAAAGTCTCGAAGCAATCTTGAAAAGTCCAAAAACCAAAAATATCCCGTAAAGTCACAACAAAAATTTTAAAAATCTTGAAAATATACATTAATTCCGAAAAAATAAAAAAAAAAAAAGATTCGAGAAGTCGTAAAAAAATTCGGAAAAGTTTCTCAAATATCTAAATGTATTGAAAAACTACCAAGTGGTCCCAAAAAAAAACAAAAAAGAATTCACGAAAAATTTGCAAAAAAAAAGTTCGAAAGCTCCTGAAAGTATCCGGTAGACCCAAAAAACGCCGAAAATATTTTGAAAATACTCGAAAAAGTCCATGAAGCTACCTACAACCACATCTTTATTCTCCAAGGACTTTTCAATCTTCCTTCTTAGACTCTGAGTGTAAGCAAATTGTTTTTTATGCAAATAGTTTTCTATAAGAAAATCAGCCATGGTTTTTAGTATAAAGGACGTACATCTAATTGGTCGATGTAGCTTTGGTGAATCCGCTGGTCGGTCTATCGCCTTCGACTTGGAATGTGCCGCTCTAGGCTTATTCTAAATAGGTATTTTCAAAAAGCAGCTGTTGAGAAAGTCCTTTTTGGAAATGAGTTTGGAAAATGTCGTCTGCTCTAGGTGCTTTGGATAATGGGATAGCCCTTCTGAACATATTCTTATCGGATCGGCCTGTGAGTACACATACATACTTCAAGCTGCGCAGGGCGATATTCTGGCCCATCGCTGAAACCATTGTAGTCCGATTTTCGTAAAATGTACTGAATCCGATTTGCTACGAACGAATGCACTCAAAGTGTATGCTTCGTTCATAGCTATTCGGTTTCAGTGATAACGTTTTCGTAGATTTCACGAAAATTCGGACTACGACAGATTCAGTGATAGTCCTGTTTATCCCAGTGTCGAGGTATTTCGCTCCTTCGTAGCAGTTTATTTTAGAGCAATCCGTGTAAATAGCTGATCTGAATGTTCAGAAAATTGAGAGTCTTTCTGTTCTTTTCTACTTCATTCTACCATCAGCACTAATAAGTACGTAAGGATGTACATACATATGTATGTATGTATGGATGTGCGTATGAATTCTCACTGTGACTGCACAATGAACTTTAACACTTGACATTTGACGATTTCTCTCTTTCTTTTATGGCAATTTCAATAATCGAATAAATATGCATTCACTTCAAATTTGCAGCAGTCACTCAAAATTCAGATGCATTCAAATAGAGCAAATATGTATGTACGTAACTTTGTAGATATGTACATATACAGTCAGTCAATAAATTTTAGGTACAGGGAAATTTTTACAATACGGGCAACTATTTTTTAAATATTTAATTTTTCGCTATTTATTTTTTTTTTTTAGTATGGTTAATTCTAAAACGAAAACCCCTAAAATCAAAGCTCCAAACCTTGCGAAAAATTAAAGAAAATTCTGCAAAATTTCATTCAAATATTGCTCTTTTTACTTACGCACTCTGCAAAAAAGTGGAGTATGCAGTTTTTTAGCCTATTAAATTTTAGTATAATAAAGTGCAAGTATGAAGAAGCTAGGATTTACCATGGATTTTTTGGGAAATTTTTTTGTTGAAGGTGTCGCACATTTTTTTTCCATATAAAAAAGTTATCAAACATTATTTCATACGGAGAAAATGAGCGACACCTTCAACAAAACAATGCTAAAAATCACTGGTAAGACCTAGCTTCCTCAAACTTTCACTCTTTATACTAAAATTGAATGGGTTAAAAAACTGCATACTCAACTTTTTCTAGAAAGCGTAAATAAAAAGTGCAATATTTGAAAATAAAATTTTGCAGTTTTCTTTAATTTTGCACAAGGTTTGGAACTCTGATTTTTTTGGTATTTGTTGTAGAAGTAAGCATATTTTTGTAAAAAATTAGCGAAAAAAAATACTTAAAAGATAGTTGCCCGTATTGTAAAAAATTCGCTGTACCTAAACTTTATTGACT
>NW_016192604.1:0-3407 GCF_001687245.7 Rhagoletis zephyria | reverse complement strand
CCAACAATAAGTTGCTAGAGCACTTTAAAGGCTCAAAATTGACCCCAAAATAAGGCAATGTTTACCGTTGTTTTTACGACAGAAACCGAATTGGTTATTTACAAAAATGAATCTGTCGACAGGTTTGGAATTTTATCTTTGAAACGCCACACTTTTCTTTGAAATTTATATTCTTGATAGCGTTTTAACCTAAAATTACATCCTGAACATATCCCCCATACCTTAAGTTAAGACGTATTCTACGTCAAAAATAGCTTACTGTATGTTTTTATATAAAATTTAAGCACTTATTTATTACACTACAACAAAATACTAAGAAACCAATTTTCGCAATTTAGCAAACTCCAAATTAATTTTAGACCCATGGTTTCTCCGGGAAATTTTTTGTTTATAATTACACGTAGAATCCTTCTGTGTTATACGCGTACAGCCAAAAACATCGCCCATACAAATTGACCTGCCCTAATGTATGTACATATCAATGGCTCGAGTGGAAGATCGACCTACCTCGGCAGCCAGTACGAAAACACCCTATCGCAGAAAAATTTTTATGAACGCCCTACTTCAGAATTTCATCAAAGAACGCCTTATCTCAGAATTTTGTTCAAAAGCGCCCTATCTCAAACGAAAACACATGGAAAATGTGCTGAGATAGTCCTCTTTTGAATCGGGAGCTGAGATAGAGCGTTTTTTGAACCGAGTTCTGAAATAGGGCGTTTTTCAATCAAATTCTAAAATAGGGCGTTCTTCAGCCAAATTCTGAAATAGGGAGTTATTGAAATTTTTTTATAATTGTTTTGTAATGAATGTTTAAAAAGGCGGATTCGGACTTTAGCTTTAACTAGCTACATATGTACATATATACATATCCGATTTAGCGCCCGGATGGCGTAGAATTCCTCATATCGTCGTTAAAACTTTTAACTTAAAAATACAAAATTGCATATCAAAAAAATGCAAAATCTCGTAAGTAAGTCCGCCAAAATTGTATAAGGAAGAATAAAACAAATGTTAGTTATGAGATTTTTTTCGTTATGGAGCAACCTAGGGGGTGAGAGCATGAAAATTCCGACTTTACTTTATAGCGTGCATTTTTGGACCACACTTATGAACACATTCATATATATTCTATATATAACTACATATGCATACTTTCAACATACTACTTATATGAACGCTTTATATATGTATGTATATGCAGCTATGAAACATCAATATAAAACATGGTAACTACACAAATACTATAAAAGTGAAAACTGCCATGACCAGGACTTTTAGTTCATTAAAAAATAAAGTCCTGTCATGGCGAGTGAGTGGCCCGCGCAAATCCATTAAAATGTTTTCATTTTGTTCTTCTTCTTTACAAAAAGCACTTAAAACTTTAATTTAGTTGTGCGCGCGATTGTTTGTGAATGAAAAGTATTAGCGGGCGTGGTACATTGCATAGCTGTGAGTGTACTTACATATACATATGAACAGAGATACTCATATACCGCATGCATTCGACTAGATATTAGTAGTTACTGCAACAGCCGTACAGTGTGAGTAAAGTTTTAATTGCTGTAACACATCGTCGACATTACGTAATATTGTTTGCGAGTAGTTGTATAGTTACTAATTTTTTATGTTGGCAAATAAATCATTTTTAAACAACATAATGCGCGCTCTTGCAGCCATTGAGAACCAGCATACCAGCGTACATCCATACAAAACGGGCATACATATGTATGTAGGTACATCTGAGAAAGTATGAGTGCTGTTGGCTGGCAATTTTTCACTTTGCAGTACATCGTACATAGAGTGCTGCGAACAATTTAAAAACAATTATAACCGTAAAGTGCTGTGACGTACATATGTTGTCATCATTTTGAGGCTTTTCATACTAATTTGTTTACTTGTTCGCACATATTTACTTTTCAACATACCTATCTAGATAAATACGTATTTAGGCCAAAAAAAATCAGACATACCTACGTACTATATATAGGCGTATCTACTCGTATTTGTATTTATTTTTGTGTGTATAACTTTTTGAAATGTAGGTGTTCCTGCAGCAGCAATCCGATAGAGTCAAGTAAAAGTTAGTTCTGCACTACACATTTCGTAGCACTCTCCGAACTATGTAGTTCCTGCACAGCCCTTGCAGAATCAGCGAGATGTTACATTGAGTTGGGATATAGAACAAGAATCTCTAGTGTCCGTTTTGAGCTAGTCTGGCGATAATTCTGAACAAGTACGAGTAGTTGCTTCAGCATTTCCTATGTCTGGTAGGTATTTTCGAATACAACAAGAATTGAAATATGAAATTTGAAATTTACCCCCAAAATCTTGATTTACTGTTAATATACTGTTATATATGCGAATAAAGAAACCTTACGAGATCTCTCTGTATTTACCCAGCAAACAGTTTTGAAGTAGGATACGTCTTACGTTTCAATATGGTGGCTATGCTCAAATGTTGTAGTTGTAATTTTTAGAGCTTAACGAAAACTCTCATTGCACGAGAACAAATGAAGCGATTTCAAAGAAAAGTCTGGCGTTTAAAAGATAAAATTAAAAACCTTTCGACATATTCATTTTTGTAAGTGACCAAATTGGTGCCTTTCTATAGCTTTCATTTTCGGGATATTGGTTTTATATTTATATAAAAGAGCATTTAAAGGCAAAAAATTGTTGAGAATAATTTTTTATTTCGAAAATGCTCGAAAACCGCTGAAATGATTTACGTTTTGTTTTCTTTAATCAAAAATTTAGGTATTTTCCTTTCGTTTGGTATACAGGCGGTATGGGTTGATATCTTCCAAGTATGTTTATTTTACTCAAATCACTTCCATAAAAAATCACTTCGGCATCATTTTGCAAACATGTGCTCGCGCTGGAAGTAAGAGAAAGAGACAAAAGGCATGCGTGCGAATGTATTTCGGGTTTTGAGTAACAGATGGCACATTATTTATAACCTAATCGCCGCGTATTATGTAAACACATACATACATGTATATGATATGTTGATTGCAGTTAAAAAAGAGTTGCCACCTGACAAAAAAATTAAATTTAAATTGTTGCTAATTGTTAATTAAATTGTTAATTAATTACTAAATTGTTCATCAATTGTTTATTAATGTTTAATTGTTAACTTAATTTAAATTAAATTAAATTAATTTAATTAACAATTAAACATTAATTAACAATTAAACAATTTAATAACAGGTTAAGACGAAGGCGCTGGACTGATCCGTTTTTTACTTTTTCGCCTTTTTGCAATTTTGGTGAGGAAAATTGAATAGCGAAAAACCTTTATTCTTTTTTTTAGCACTGTGTTATCTCTATTCGTAATTTATTTCAATTAAGTAATGTGCCAAAAAACGAAATAATGTAATTCCAAAATGAAAATCTTTTACATAGTTATA
>NW_016192603.1:3261-3407 GCF_001687245.7 Rhagoletis zephyria | reverse complement strand
TATGTGCGGGAATGCCATACATGTCAGATATACAAGCCTAGTCAACAGCCAGCTGCCGGTAAGATGCTCACCCAAATTGCGGAAGAGCCTTGGGCGACGGTATGTGCCGATTTTGTGGGACCCCTCCCGCGTTCAAGACACTGCCA
>NW_016192603.1:0-609 GCF_001687245.7 Rhagoletis zephyria | reverse complement strand
AATCCGACGGAGAGGGCAAACCGAAACGTTAAAAGAATGATAGCACAATTCACCGGCAAGGAGCAACGTGATTGGGACGATTTGCTGCCAGAATTTACACTGGCATTAAATACAAGTGTGTGTGAATCTACGGGTTTCAGCCCGGCATACGTGGTCCAAGGCAGTCGNTACGGGTTTCAGCCCGGCATACGTGGTCCAAGGCAGAGAGCCGAGATTACCAAACGCTCTCTTTGATGAACAAACATTCGGTACCGGCCAGAAGGTGGTGAATCCAAAGGAAAAGTCGACAAAAATGAAGGAAATATTCGAAGCGGTACGGCATAATCAGCAACGAGCAGCCACCACACAGGCTCGGCACTACAACCTACGAAGATGGCGCCCAACTGTAGGCGACCTAGTTCTGGTAAAGGAACATCAGCTATCCAAAGCAGTGGACAATTTTGCGGCCAAGCTAGCCCCCAGATATAGTGGGCCTCATCGGGTAATTAACTTCGTGTCACCAGTGATTGTCGAGTTGGACAAAACGCACAACGGAAAGGCGAGGAGAGCGCATATAAGTTAGCTAAAGATTTACCATGGAGCCAGAACCACAAACAACAACACCACTTC
>NW_016192602.1:0-3407 GCF_001687245.7 Rhagoletis zephyria | reverse complement strand
CGCAGACACGATCTACCTTATGGGATTCGCGTGTTAACGAAACTCACCATCGCATGGCGGTGACGTTGCCGTTGTCCTCCTACGTTTACGCTACGTCCTTGACTAACTGCGCTTTTATATACACATGTTCTTATGGGATGAACTCCATAAGTACGCGCGTAAATGCAGAGAACGGACAAAAACATGAATTCGCATACACTTGTCTATGGAGTTTCAGCTTAACGCACAGGAGTGGTTTGCACCAATCGGCAATTAAATTTTTTACGATTACGATCGTGTCATATGTAGTGAAGGCTATGTGCCACGCTAGGACAAGCCACAACCCGTTCGAAGTGCTTTAACTGCTTCCTCTACTGCGCACCCCGGCCGTGCTTCCGTGCTTGTGCCCAAGTTATTACTTACATACTAAAATGTGTGCAACTTATGCGAGCGCGGTCTGCGTAACTACTATCGTAGAGCCCACTCCTCTTATTTGGTAAGTGATATTTTGAAAGTGCAATAAATCAAGCGGTCTGTTGTTTTTGTTGCCTTTGTCATAGTTGAAATTTTGTGTGTTACACTTTTGCTGTTGTCGGTGACACATACGACATTTTATTCGTTTCTCTTTCGAGGTTCTATATACATATTTTTATAGTATAGTAGGTATCTTCGGGGAACAGTTTGGGTGATTTTTTTTGGGCCAGGCTCGACAATTTCACGTGATGAATCTTGCAAAAGCTTTCCTTTGATTTGATTGAACTTGCAAATGTTTGGAAAACGGCGAAGAGCAGTATAAATTAGTTTCCTGATATTTCTGAAGGGTTTTAAGCTGGCGTCTTTAGAGGTAGTTCGAAGTTATGAAAGCCAAGCCAAGCCATGCAGATTTGCAGCATATTTCAAGTATTGTTTAAATCCAAAAGTCTGTGTGCAGACATAAACCTTTAGTGGCAATATCGCAACGAACATCTCGCAATCGTCGGAAAGACTCAGGTCACGCTAAAGGCACTTCTTTCCCACGAAACAAAATTCTGGTTGCTTAGAATTCCGGGCCACAAAAGCATAGAAGAAAATAACGATGCAATTAAGCTTACTACAAAAGTCTGCGGCACGATATAGGAACTGAGCTCTCTTTCGCAATAAACGCCATAGAGAAGAGCTTATAAAAAATTACCGAACAGAAAACTGGTCTAGAACTTAACAACTGGACAGCGCGAAACAAAAAAGTAATAATGGAGGATACAAAAGCAGAGAATGCGAAAAAATATTTATTATCTAAGGTGCGGGTAGGGATAAGTGAAAAATTCATATTCTCTTTTCTCAAAGAAGAATCAATTTCCAGTTTATATGTCTCCTACAAATAATGTAACTAAAAGCAAATCATATTTGAGAAAAAGATATTTACTTGACGTAACTAAATTATTTTCTCAGTGTAAACATAAAATACTATTTAATCTTGGTCTGCTACTAGTAAGTACTTGAAGTAGAAGAGATAAATTAGCCCATAAAAACTTTTAGGAATGTGATAAGTATGACAGGCTGAGCCGATTTAGCCATACCCGTCTGTCTATATCGTCGCTACCATGTCAAACTATTGAATGTGAAAATCGGTACTTTTGAGGAGAGCAAACAACTGTTGTAAAAAGTATTGTTGTCATGAGGAAAAAGTGTGGGATTTGACACTTTGGTAAAGTCAGTATCCTCTGCCTCTAAGAAGACTCGAAAGCTAACGTTCTATATTCTTATCATAAATTAAGGGTTCAATACTCCATAACCGTCAAGCAACTAACAAAGTTAAATAATCATGAAAGTGTGAAGCCTTTGGCCAGCTGAATACAGTATTTCCATACTTTTTAACCTCGGAGTTATCTAGATTTATTCAAAATTAACAAAGGAAGNAGCGAGCACTGCTTGCTACTCCTGTAAGAAGCTTTTTGGGAGGGTATGCGGTATGAATCTCTGGATTATTATGGTCGACAGCCCTAAGGAACCAGTTTAATCGTTTAAAACTTAGCAGAGTTTAGAATGCCGCTTGCATGGGACTGCACTAAAAATCTGGTACGTGAACCGGTTTTGAATCCGGAAACCGCTTTTTTCTATTAATTAACTAAACCATTAACCGAACCGAAATGTTCCAATTTTTTGATCCAACCCGAAAACCGAACCACTTTTCATTAGGGTTTAAAACGTTCGTTTCAACCAATTTTCAATAGATATATTCACTCATTTTTTTCATTTTTGTTAAATATGGTAATACATACAGTTTTCGTTTGCCATTTGCCAATATCAAAAGAAATGCTAACCCATCTCATTTGACAGACACTTGACACTTATCCTTGTGCATTGTTGCACTTGACACTTGACACTTAAACTTGAGCAAACCACTGAACCGAGCCGAAACCCCGGTTTAAAGGCTAAAAAAAGCGCTTTGTAAAACCAATCCAACAGTGCAAATACGGTTCGAACCGCTGAACCAAACCGACCAAATTTTTCTTCGTTGGGAAAAGGACAAGCCCGAGTGGCTTCGCGAGGCTCGCGATTCTTTGATACAGTTTCATTATGGATATTTTCGAAGGTTAAACTATTCAATCCAATTTGGATAAGAGACCTGATGATACTGACCACCTGTTTACCTGCCCACTCACATCAGCTCATCCAACACCCCTCTCCCTACGGCTCAAATCTGTCGGATCTGACCTTTTCCTGAGACTGCCGTTAGATGAGAATTAAGATAACATGTAATCCATGCTCTGATTTAGATTTTCCAGTATTCTGATATAAAATTAATAAAAATGTTTAGTTCCATTTTCAATAAAATAAATATTTAAGATTTTTAACATCTGGTATATAAATAAACTAAGTAAAACACCGGTTTATTCGATTTAAAAAAAAAATCCGGTTTACTCGGTATTTGAAAAAGCAAGATTTAAAGAAAAAACACACAAAAATAATAAAAAAAATGTTGAAACTGTGTTTGAAAAAACGAACAAACCGAGTCAATCACCCTAGCATCTAAGTATATAGAACATACTTAGGCATGTAGTATCTAAATTCATCAATACCTACCCTGACAATGAAACCAATTTAATTATGATTTTTTCAAGTCATAGTACCTTCTTGTTTGCACAAAATCTTTGAGTAGAATATCGAATAAATTTTCTTCATTTTCCTCTCTAAACAAGATGTAGTTAATATAAAATCCATAGTTTTTTTTTACATTCATGTGGGCTGAATGCGCTTGTAACCAAATCTTTGTAACGCCATCATCAAATTACGTTTACAAAACGTATCAATGCATATTTATGAATGTATGTACGTAAAAACGGAGCATGATTTTGTATTTAAAGTGCAGGTATGTACACATTTTCCATCAAACGCATGCCATCACTTCCTTGGCTTCATGAACATTCCAAGCAACGAAAATAAATGTA
>NW_016192601.1:1687-3407 GCF_001687245.7 Rhagoletis zephyria | reverse complement strand
ATTTGAATACTTCTTAATTAAGTATGAATATTTTGTGCAGAGGTAAATTTTAATGTATTAGAAATAGGTTTTTATTTATCTTACAGTCAAGCTTTCTCTTATGACAGCGATTACATTTACATCATAAGCTTAGGTTACTACCCGCTTTCTCCTGAAGATTATCTTGGAAGTATTGAATGCTATACAGACTTTCTGCTTACGATTTTAAATATACGTAGATTTTCGAGTTGAGTTTTCTGCCCAGAACGACTCTTTATTTTCATAGAAAGGAACGATATTTAAGAACTTCATCCGAGAACACAAGTGTGTATGGAAGATAATACGTAGTGCCGTCAGCAATAAAAAGTATGAAAAATCAATGCAAATTTTAAGCCACATCAGATCAAGAAAGTTATTCCTCATTAAATTCAATCAAATACATAGAAGAGGATTCAAACAAAACTGGCGAATCAACGAAAAATGGTATATTCACTCATTGAAAATTGAAACAAGTAATTAAAAAAAATTAAAGACAAGTTTTTATAGTTGTTAATAAAAACAGACAAATCGACCCCCGGAACACTTAACGGTTTTTATGGAGTTATATATTTCCAATTAAATGCGGATTTTCCAAATATGTCGATCCACGTGCCACCTATCTGGAATTATTCCTTTTCATTAAAGTAATATATATCCACAAATTTCAAATTTCTGACACGTGCGCCACTTAGCTTTGTCATCGGGTTCTGTGCTAAGTTGTAAGTTTCAAGTCCTAGCTCATAGTATTAGATAATTTGTTAAAAAAGTACGTAACTAAATAGAATAGTCTACATGTAAGTAGTTAAGAAATTAACACATTACCTCAAAACAGCATCGCCTGCATTCTGACGTTCATATTCCACCAGGCCAGTGATGCAAGTGGCAATTGCCAACATAAAATTCACCAGACCGAAGCTAGCGTGTATCGGAACCATAATGCTGCGGCACTTGTAGGTGCGATTCTCACAGCACAGCAACACCAAGAAACTGCAAGCAGATAAAAAATATAGCAAACAAATTTAAGTAAAATTAAATGCAACACAAAAAAATTCATCACAACCAAATAGGCAGATGTTTAATAATTATGTATATGGGAGCGTCAATTGCGCATGTGTGTTGTGCCCATATGTATGAGTAGATACCTGAAGAATCCGACAACGAATTGCAGCACAAACATTCCCATGGTGACAAAACCCAACCACGAATGCAAGCTGTAGAAATTCACTTTAGGCGGCTCCGACAAATTGTGCGAATCGAAGACGGACAGAAATCCCAAAGCCACACACGGTATGGCGCAGGCGTGAAAGAACATATGAATTAGCTTAACGTAAATATGTTTCAAACAGCGGCAGAGGCGGTAAAGCAAAATTGCTGCAAGCACAGAAAAGTGAATATCAAAATTACAAATAAACAAAAAAATAAATACATATATGAATTTTCATCACTTGAACTGCATTTACTTACAAAATCCCGATAGCGTTATGAAGCCCGCCACCATTAGGGTGGGATGCAAATTGAATTGCAATGTTGGATTTTCGGACCAAGCGAAACCGCCGCGATAGAAGAGTATCCAGAAGAGCGTAAGCACCAATACACCCACCAGCAAAATGGTAGAGAGTATAACAATGAGCAAGTACTCGAACCACGAGCCACAGTTCCAGTCATTCTCCGAATCCTCCTCATAGCGCCTGAAAGGAGTAAT
>NW_016192601.1:0-1420 GCF_001687245.7 Rhagoletis zephyria | reverse complement strand
CTACGTCAAATACCAACAATGAGCATAGGTTTGTTTGTGTGAAATACGAAAATGACAGTTTCGCCGTTTTCTGCAGCCAACTTCTTTTCCTAACGCCCTATTAAAATCGGATTTTAAAACCGCCCACGCGTTGACATCGCGCTATTTCGGTATGTTTCATACAAATTGTTTACTTACTTCACCTGTTTATAATTTCACCATGGGGCATCAGAATTTTTTGACAGCCAATCAACGCTAACGCTTTTGTTTAGGTATAACAGTAATGCCGTTAATTATAAAAGTTGCATGAGTTTATTTAGCTTTTTCGAGAGGTTTGTTCAAAAACGCCGTATCTCAGAAAACCTTTCAAGAATGCCCTATTGCAGATTTTTATCGAAAAACACCTATCTCATAATTTGGTTGAAGAACACCCTACCTCAGCTGGAAATACATAAAAAATGTGTTGAGATAGGGCGTTTTTCAATCGGCAGCTGAGATAGTGCGTTCTTCAACCAAATTATGAGGTAGGGTGTTGTTCAATCAAACCTCTGAACCTTCTTGAAAATTTTTCGGAGATAGGGCGTTTTTGAACTAGCTGCCGAGATAAGAAAAGTTTCTTAGATTACCAGAATGTTTTTTAGTAAGCGGCGCCATAGCGGTTTTTTGTGTGGTTACTTTATTTGTGATTTACGTACATCCGAGGGGAAAATACTTGCAGTCCTGTAAAACGTTTAAATCCCTGCTGAAAGAGTAATCTGTGAGTTTCCTAATGAAGAAATGCTTTATATGTACCAAAAATATTCCTTTTGATGAAGCTTTGATGTTTCACCTAAAAATAATACATAACCTCAAAAAATAATACACAAACTTGAAAAATAGGCAAACGAGGCTTATTTGGGCATCACCAAAGAGCAACAATGAATTGTCCTTTCGGAACCATTACTTCAGCAAGACAACCATTCGGTTACAGCACTTTACCCTCAGTTCAGAACGCAATGAAAATAAATTTTTTTGTTTTCATCGCTATACTCTTTGTCGCTTTCCGCTCCACGATGCGTTGCCAAAATAAAGTACACTTTGGAGAGGTTTACAAAAAAAAATATCTTTATACATATCGTCATTAAAAGCACAAAACCGCGTATCGTCGTTCTGCAAAACCGCAATCCTTATCCATTCGTCCGGAAATATATTAGCCAGAAATGCGATCGCTTTATAAAAAAGAGAACCATTTTAAAATATGAGAGTTTTACTCTCTAGAAAATAATTTATGCAACCTCACTTACGCGGTTGTGCATTATCTTGATACTCGGTTTTGCATTTTGTTGATACGCGGTTTTGTACTTTAAACGACGTTAAGTTAAAAATTTAATTGATTCGACCATATTAAAAAAGTTATGACAACAATATTGAGTTTTTCACAGAATTTTTAAAACGATATGTA
>NW_016192600.1:0-3407 GCF_001687245.7 Rhagoletis zephyria | reverse complement strand
AATGTTGAAGTGTAATCGCGAATATGTGTTGAATGAAGTTGAAGGTGGTTTTTTTGCCGGTGTCGTGTGGTGGTGATTCCCAGCGGGCTTTTACATTACAGCAGCAACCCCCAAATGAGGACAATTTTTGAAACTTTCAATAGATGACTATTAAGCAGGCAGGTGCAATCAGCCACGCGTAGTATTTCTACGAGCCAGACAGACATCGTTGAGCTCGCAGAAAATATTCGTAACGAGCAATCGATCACAACAAGCCTTGGGGTGAATTTTGTAAGCGCCTGTGCAGCAGCAAAGTATGTACGTGATAAACCAGCGATGTGCTAAACGAGTATGCACTTACATTTTACATGAATGCGGGCGCTTCTCGATCGACCATGGTAATGTACACCACTCAGCCAGGAACTCCTGTGGTACTTGAAAATTGTGGTATTGTATGCTGTGTATATTAGGCTGGAGGACGAGAGAGAGAGAGACAGAGCTGATGGGTGGGGTTAGAACTACGACAAGCCTAAATCGGAGTATATAGAATATAAAATTCCGTAGTATATTTTTATGCATCATTCCTTTACATATATTTAGATGTGTGTATAAAATAATGATTTTATTAAACGTATGCGTCAGTAAGTTTTAAAACGGAAGACAACACGACCTTTTAAATTTTTGAAAGAAAGTCGAAGTATATCGTGGGAAAAGCGGAGTAGCATAGCGAATTTTCT
The DNA here is from genome assembly GCF_001687245.7 of Rhagoletis zephyria. Classification (NCBI taxonomy): domain Eukaryota; kingdom Metazoa; phylum Arthropoda; class Insecta; order Diptera; family Tephritidae; genus Rhagoletis; species Rhagoletis zephyria. The sequence goes on along the minus strand of NW_016192600.1, from coordinate 2,691 downwards.
CGTTAATCGTTGTAAATCTACTACGATCGTGGTAAAGTTCCAATCCTGCTCATGAGCTGTTAAATATCAGTATGTATTAGAATCGATAAAGTTTCAGCTTTCGTTTTTGTACGTACATTTGTATGTACGTATGTATGTATGTATGCAAGATGGTTCGCGACGCCTTTTGATAAGATACGATACCATGGTTCCGGCACTCGATTCCAAAAAATATTGTTTGAAAACTATCGAGTAAAAAGTATCGATATCGAATTGTAAAAATATCGATATGGTATCGTATCGAGATTCGTGTCCCTACCTGGCACTCCTTCTTGGTATAACTATGCTACAATCTTTAGTAAATAGGAGAAAGGAATAGGAGGAGTTATAAGGACAAAGAAAAAAAAATTGTCGAGCCTTATGCTAGAGAATAAAAGTTATGAGAAATTAACCTCAATGCGAGGCGCGTCTGCGTATTGTAAGGAAAATCGTTTCAGTGAGAACCACGACTATTAATTCTAGGCCAGAGAAAAGCTTGATCATTTCAACTTTCAGATCGTTTATCATTGGAGTGAGCTCTCCATTTAAGGAAGAATTTTTAATTTTCTACGCAGGGAAAGTAGGTGTCTTAAGTCTTTAGTTTAATTAATTTGCATAATTATCTTCTCGTTCTTTTTAGATTAATTATAATATTCAAACATTGCAAACTTATGCAGCGTTATGAGAAAAGTTTATTTTTTTTCGTTCTCATTCTTCATGAAAAGTTCAGAGAAGATTTGTTCGTTCTCTGTCAGAAAATTCCTGAGACTTTAGTTCTCTAATTGTTCTTCGAGAGAATGTTTCTAAGCCTTTTGTTCCCGTTTTATTCGTTATCAGAACATTCCGGAGACTTTTGTTTCCATGTTTCTCTCTTAGAAATATTGCCGAAAGTAAGTATTGTTCGCATTTTGTTCTCTTTGGGAACGTTCCACAGGGTTTTGTACGCATATAATCCCAACTAGAACACCAGACCCAAGCTCAATAAAAACCAAGCAGCAGTGTCCTCAGACACTTTGATTTGGTGATGCTCTAATTTTTTCTCGTCTGCGTGAAATCGATTGAACATTCAAATAATGCTTCATGGCAGCGAACGCAAGGCTATTTGCCAAGCGCCAGTAGCAGCTGCTGGCGATCCAACCTGGCGCTACATATACATACATACGCACAAAGTAAAACATTCTTCAATCTCGGCCAATTATTGTCAACTTATGGAATTTATTTAACACACACAAAAAAAAAGAAACAATAACGGTAGAAAAGTACATAAGTAAAATTCATGTAATCATCTGTCGCAGTGGCGCTAAGAATATCTCGGTTTGGCTTTGCTGCTGCGAAATTTTGGTATACAGTCCTAAGTCCTAAGAATCAACCCAATTCAATTCAACAAAAAAAAAAAATATATATAAAATAAGCATCTTCGACTTGCAACACACTTCATTGCACCTCGCCTGGTAGCTGGGAGTAAGCGGAGATTGTTTTGTGGTTCTTGACGCAAATCAATGACAACGTCATTGCACACAGACACCGCAACCTACTGCTCACACAATCGAACACATCATAGCGAAGAAATGCAAACGTCCATATAAGTATGTATATGTTTATATATATGTATGTATGTACGTACTTACATAAGGGCATATGTGCGAATGAACAATACTTCTGACGTAATTCACGAAGGCAAAAGAATTGGTGCTTGCCAAATTTAGAATTATTATTTATTTGACACATGCATTGGCAGTCTTTAATGCCAAATCGAAGACATTGCATATTTGCCGTGTGTGTGTGTGTATGCTTGTATGTGCGTAGAGCGCAGCACCAAGGGATATCCCACAAATGCATTTCTTGCATAAGGCTTTATTAAGAACGTGTGATGGTGGCATTCAAGCACCAACGCTGCCGCTAAGGGATGAATGTCCTACTATCGGGGTTTCCCCCTTTAAGCACTGTTCCAGCAATTTTGTTGGCAAGCGGATAAGAAGCGCCACAAATGCATTTTTCACTTTACCGTCTTCCGCTAATATGCCGCACAGTGGGGAAAATGAAGGTGGTCGTGAACAAATCAGTATACGGGTCTTAATTTTTAACTGGTTATAAGTTTAATTAAAAGCTGTGGGGACCCACCTTTCGCTATTGTAATACATTTCCGGTCCATCGGTCCATGGTGGAATTATAAACCTAAATTTGTACGCATCCCTTATGTATGTATGTACATATATACCCATAGGAAGAGTACCACATTGCACTATTCGCATCGAAAAGTAGCACATTTTCCACGCCTGGTACATTTCAGATTCTCGGGTGGAAGAGTAGCGAGATTCGTTGAGCGAATCAACTAAATAATACTTTTTTATACAACGCAAATATTGCTATTCATATAATTATCGATACATATATTTATTGTTATCGATATATTTATCAATATTGTTATAGATATATTTATCGATATATTGATATATTTATCGATATACATATATATTAACTCTCGAAAAAATCGATATAGTCCCTAGAATCCTAAAATTCTCGAAGCAGTCTCGAAAATCCCGACAAAGTCCCGGGAATTTCGAAGTGGTCTCGAAAATCCGAAACCATCGATTGGCAAGGAATTTTATCAGATTTTGTTCAAAAAAAAAAGCAAGAAAATTAAAATTGGATAAAAATTTAAACCTGTAGACT
>NW_016192599.1:0-3407 GCF_001687245.7 Rhagoletis zephyria | reverse complement strand
TTTTCTAACACTTTGCCTTTAATTTAGAATCGAACACGAAAACAGAAAAGGACAATGAAGATGCGAAATTTTTTGGTAGAAATGAAATCACCATAAGTGTCGGGATCTAAAACTATTCAGCTACAGATTCCAATTCATCTACTGATTGGACATTAAATATAAAGATAGTTTTATAAGTAGGACGAACCCACCGTCACGGGTTGGACATTTGTATTTGTTTAAATTTAAGCATAAAGTACTTAACAACTNAAAAAAAAGAACCTGCTTTTTGGAGCAGATATATTTTACGGAAACTCTGCGAATTTATTTCACTTTTCTGTGTGAACTTGATGCCTTATAATAAAACAAAGAACAAGGAACACAAACAAAGCAAAAACTACAAAAAATATTTATTTTACAGTTTTTTTTTACAGATTTTGAGATTTTCAAAATTTGGAACTCCTTGAGGCTCGTCAGAAATATTTTTGTTGGAATTTTCCTTAGAAACCTCGATCAAGTCATCATCCAATTAATCCTCAATTTCAATTCGTCTTCTTCATCGTTTCTTAATGAAGTTTTCTCGATTAGCTATTCTAAAGCCAATTTCGATAAAAATTAGTCGATATTTATTTGGTCTTCGAACAATAACTTGGAGGCTTTATCGATTTCAGAATCCATACAGAACGTCACTTACTCATCAGCCCTTCCGTGGCATCATAGATACAACTGTATCAATTCGCATTTTTAAAACGTTTCATGTGTACGTTTAAGAATGAATTAGTGGAATTTTTTACTTGTTACAATTCGTCGGTGGGAGTGACCAAGGTACTTCTAGACCTTCATTGGCATCGTTGATACAATTGTATCACCAACATATTCATAGAAAATGTAGGAACTTGTTACATAATTTTGTAACTTCAAAACTGCTACCCCGCAAACATACGTATTTTGGGCGTTCACGAAAGGAGCTAATCAGAATGTAGTACCACAGTCACAGGCTATTTCGCTAACTACATCACCAACATAAGTAATAATCAGGGAACGGATTTTATGGAAATTGCCTTTTTTTCTGCTAAAGAGATAGAGTATATTCGATTAAGAATGTCCACGATTTAGCTTTCCCTGATTCCATATATACACAATTGATGTTGCCTTTTTTTGCCTTTTTTAAGATATTTGCTTTTTTTTTGCCTTTTTTAAAATATTTGCCTTTTTTTACCTTTTCCACCTTTAAAAAAGTGATTATAGCATTTACATTTTTTTTTTAAGATTAAAAAATATACACATTGCCCATGCGGCTTATAGAAGCGCAGAGACCTCTTGCCAAATTGGTGTAGGTAAAATTCAGAGCCGTTTTCTCAGCTAACGAAGGCTTGGAGACAATAAGGGGTGTGGATAAAATTATAAAGAGCGAGGAAAACGCCCTTATTCCTGATGATATGAACGTTTCAAACGTTCCATATTTAAATTGGGCGCCGCTTGTATCAACTTACGTCGAGCACACATTTAGTACATTCAAGGCTTTTCTTCGCGAAAATAGAATGAAAATGATGCCAGAAAACTTCAAAATGCATCTTGTGGTTCAATGTTACTACAACTACAGATTAAAGTTTTATGAGTTAGAAACTCGAAAGGATAAAATAGTCAAAGATTCAAAGTACAAATTTTTCATATAATGAAACTAGTTCATAGTTTTTCTCTTTTTACTTGTTATATAAACATTTCTAAAATAAATGTATTTTTTGATTGTTCTTCGTATTTTCTGTCTTTTTTAGAGACTTTTTTGCCTTTTTTGCAACACCTAGTGCCTTTTCCTGCCTTTTTCGCTATTTTATTTTGCCTTTTCCAGCCTATTTCGTTACTTTATTTTGCCTTTTTTATAGGTTTTTAGGTCCTAAAAATCCGTTCCCTGGTAATAATACACCACAACCACAGCTAAATATTGTGGGTAGTTTCGAGAATTTAGAATATTTTTATTTTTGACAGCTCTTGCTAAATTCCCCTGCCTCACCATTCTGGTTAGCCAGTAAGAAATATGAGATTCAAAAACATGTCAAAGCCTAACTATACAGATATGGAAAATTTTTAGGAAACAAAAAATTAACAAATGTATATATGTACAGAGGTATGTATTTATTCACATAAGTATGTATGGTATTGGCCAGAAAGTTTTTCACCTTTGCAAATACGGCTCTAAATTGAGTTCAATGAGAATTATATAACGAGGCAAATAAGACTCAAAGAACAACCTAAAATAAGAGTCCGATCGTAGCCATTTATGAGGCCAATAAGAGTCAATTAAGAGCCTCAAAAAGAGACTGGAATTACTCATATTTGGCGCCAAAATTTGTCTTAAAAAGTCCAAAATGAGCCGCATATGAGGAGAATAAGGGTCCGATATGACTCATATTCAGGCTAAGTCGACCTTACTAGAAAGGCAAAATAAAGCTCCCAAATAGGACTTAAAATGTTTTCTGGGTAAAATTAAAATACGCATACATATGTACATTCTATAATGCTCGATAGAAAAGTAGAATATTTTGTATAGTATTTTGTATAACAATAATAGTGCCCAACAAAATTCTGTTGAGTAAAATATTGTACCCGATCCTTACAGGATTTTTCCCATAGAATCTCTTTTCTTCTCTTGTTTTGCCTTTTTTTGATCACTTATGTTAAATGAATCTGAGGCGCTGGAAATTACTGAAGAGGCTGAAATTGAAACTCAAAACTTCATCTAAGAAAACAGGCCCACTAAATTTATTTTGACTAAAATATAACAGCCGATCCTTATAGAATTTTTCCCGTTGAGGCCGAATCTGATCTTGAAAATTTTTAATTGGCTCTAGTTTTTAAGCAACTTGTGTCTTTTAAGCAAGGGTGTCTTCCTCATCTTCATTTCCACTGCTAGAGTCAGTGTCCATCGGTATTTGGTGATTAATCCATGAAACCTCGAGTTTTACTTCAAAGATCGGTACAGGAATTTCTGCAGCATGTGGATAAAGGCCGTTAACCGTTTAACCATTATTTTTTTTACTTTTCTTTTTGAGTATTAAAGGGCAGTGATAAGCCTTTCATATCTTCCCACACACACAAATATGTTGCATTAATTTATTGTTTTACAGAGGCTCAAAAAAGTCCAAAAACGAGTTTCTCGGCACACTTAAACCTAAGTTGCTCAAAAACTAGAGCCAATCTAATATATTTAGGGTCAGATTCGGGTTCTACGGGAAAAAACCTATAAGAATCGGCTGAAATATTTTAGTCAACGTAACACTGTTTAAATCTTGTAGGCCTGTCTAATTGACTATGGTCCAAACCAGGTTATTTGTAACTCGCATTTATTTCCCTGCGATTTCAGCGGATTTTTTTTTTTTAAGGTATGTGAAAATGCTAAAATATCATTGGTCAATTCGCTCAATTAAGAT
>NW_016192598.1:0-3407 GCF_001687245.7 Rhagoletis zephyria | reverse complement strand
TGGTGTTAATAAACACTTTCAAAGGCACTGGAGTGGGGGAAGATGTGCTCTTGTACATAAATACATATGTATGTATGAAATTACTTGTTAAAAGGTAGTTTCAAAAAAATTGTGGTTTTCCTTTGGCCGAACGTTTTTAAATTTTTTTGTTCGTCACATCATGATGATGCATCATCGTCATTAAGAGTTAGCTCTTAAAATATGTATTGATGTTTCTGCCTCGAGACGCCTTGTTTTTTTTTTTTTGTTCCAAAATGTATTGACCTCAAGTACCCCATACTGGTATTTACCGACCATATCTCAGATCATACCACTCAAATTTCAGTAAATTAATGCTATCAAAATATCATTAAATTCAAGAAATTATTCCAGTAGAACTAGTTATTAAAAAAATTGGTTAATGTAGCTTTAACCAAAAATAGTAAAAAGCGTCCCTAGGATCCGAAATTTTTTCCAAATGGCCTTGAAAAAATACTTTAGAATCAGGGGTGTACGGCGATTTTTTTTTTGTTGCTTCTAAGGTGGTACGGACTAATGTTTACATATGTTTGTATATATATTCTTCCTAGCAAAAGATTAATTAACATATTGCTTGGTAAATATCGGTCTCTCCTCCGCTTGCGATACTTCACGGTTTCTAATAAATTTTGCAATGTTTCAAAGCAACAGAGGTGACTTAAAATCAGACTTTTCGTTGAAGAGTTTCTTTTCAATGTCGGTCTAAAGAGGTTTGACTGTTATGTCTTACAATTGCTGTCAAATGGCCATAGCCAACCGATAATTCTGCTTTTGGAGACCTATATAGGTTGTTGAGGTCATCCATTCAGGAAACACTTAGGTTCTGGTGTTGCAGAGATACTACGAGATGCCGTTTGTGTCCCCTCTACCCCCTTAAAGGCAGTTCGCGCTTTAAAAGAAATCCGTCAGGTCCATGGAACCGAGATCATGAAGACGTATTTGCATAGCGTTTAAGCTCCACCTCTAGTAGGAGTGTCCATAGCTGCCTAGTCATTTTGTAGATGGGTTCTGGTCGCTAACGTTCTTCTGCAATAGTGGACAATTTATAGATAATTAAAATTTTCAAACTTTAGTTGGAATACCTAGTGTATGAATGATGTTTGTAACAGCAAGAGTAGTGCCCTGACGAGCGAGCTCATTCATCACAATCTGCTCGAGTATCTGCAATGACTTATAACCCAGACAAAATGGCGCATCCAAGGTGAAATCAAATAAGGTGGTGTTACCAGAGGATGTTCTCCTGGGTGGGTCTTTATGTCAATACTAAATCTTTATTGTACATTTATTATAGTTCTTACGGACATTGTGCGTATAATTTGTTAGTGAAATTTATGTTTTTGATCTGCAAACCTTCAGCTGAGTTTGAATTTATCTATTTATATGTGGACGGATCCGTACTCGCTGACTTCTTCCGATTTTCACATATTTCTAGCAGCCATTCAAGTCAGGAATTTTACGTAAGTGATCCAGATTGGAAGTCTGTTTTCTTTTTGTAGGTAGGTCAGCGATTTCGGTCATAAGTGACCAGCTTCGTATTGTGTTTAGTCTTATAGCAGTATTGCATGCAGCCTTTTAGCGTGAAGGCCAGTCTGGAGAAAATTCAACAGTGTGCACAGTAGCACCGTCTTCTATTAAGACAGATACTATTCATTGGACTTTGCCCATTTTCTAGAGGCTTTAGTCAATGGATCACTCCTAGAGCATAGGTAGAACATTATAAATAAGTTTACGCAGCAGGTCATTGCGTTGCCCAGCCTCTCCATTACTTCAAAACTAGCTTAGTAAAACAAGTAACAGCTTCATTTTGTTGGCTGACGTAGCATGCTTATTTAGCCCTGAGGGTTACATCATACAGGAGTAACTGGAAAACAGATATCTGACCACCTTGTTAGAAGTAGCTCCGTTTGGTCTTTCTATGGCACGCAATAGGTTATCTTACTCCCTCCTTCAGGAAGGGACGTCGTCGTCAGAAAATGAGGCATCGAGTGGCTGCAGGTTGTCGAATCGCATACTATCCCCCTTAATGTCAGAAGGTCTAGCAACATATATTGGTATCTGCACTCAGTAATGCCAAAGGAACTACTTATAGACAACTTGTGATAAGACTGTATGACCTTTCCCTCTTAAAGAAAACGAGACAGTAGAACACTTTTTGGATCAGTGTGTTGGGGGACGAACACCTCAGCCCTTTGATACCCAACAAGCTGCTTCCATGCATCCGCTGGTTGATAGATTAGCTAGATCTGGCTGGTATTACGCCGCACTAAGACCATAAATAGGCATACCCTATAGGATACCAATGCATCTAAGACGAGTTTGGAATCAAAATTTTGACACAATCTTTGATATGTTAGATGTGAGGAGCCTCTAGATATCAAACGCGACTTATTCATCAGTTGTTTAGGTTTAACATAGATCAAAACTAATCGAAAACAGTGTCTAATCTGAGTACTGAAACATGAAAAAAATAAATAAAAAAGTTTCTACTCTCACATCTCTCGATCTCTTCTGGAGATGGGCGCGAGATATCGGGACCCACGGGATCAACGGTACTGATTTCAAATTGGCCGGGTTTGGCGGTGTCGGAAAGGTCTGCACAAATTTTGCGGGCGGGACGGGATGAAAATCTTTCCCCGACACTCCCGATGAAACCGCAGCCTCCGCAAATTCAAAAAATCTTCCTCAATGCATGAAATATGCACTTTTTTATGTTCTGAGACGAAAACGAGCAGCAAAGCAAAACAAAATAATCGGAAGATGCCCGAAATTTTATTATTTTATTTTTTATTTTTAATTAGTTTGAAATAAATGTGAATTTTTCTTAGTGATAGATTTCGGGACCCTTGGAACCCGCGGTACAATCCTGAAAAACGTCGGTATGGGCGGGATCGGGACTTGAAAATTGAATATCGGTTTGTGCGGGATCGGGATTAAAGACTTAGTCCCGTGACTATATTTACTTTATTCCCTCCCTTGTGCCACCTACACATTAAAGACGAGAAAGAAGAGAAGAAAATTGAAATCAATAAATTCCAACGAAACTATGCGAATATCAACTAGAGTAATAACAACACCATTATCAACATCTTCCACGCTTGGAGTGGCCTCAACCCCATCAAAATCCAAATCGGGAAACGTAGTGTTGCGCTGAATAGAAATTCAATACTGTAAAATTGGCGAAAACAATTGAATTGATTCAGAAGCTGCGCGAACGTAGAATAAATAACAATAACAATGGCAATAGCAATAATAACAACAACAACACCGAATGCGGCAGCGTCACAAGCGTGCAATAACAATGAAAACAGCAGCTATAACAGCAGGATGTCTACGATAACAGCAACAACAACAGCAACAAAATAAATGGAAGCAACAGCAGAAGCATATAG
>NW_016192597.1:0-3407 GCF_001687245.7 Rhagoletis zephyria | reverse complement strand
TCTTCATCTTCATCTTCATCTTCATCTTCATCTTCATCTTCATATTAACACGGTAGTCTGATTAAATGCACATCTCCTTATAGAAGAATTGTTTTCCTCAAACAACTTTCTTGCTCCTGCTTGACACCCAATATGCACAAGAGTGGATTTTGTTTGATCGTTATTACTTCGCTCTCCTCGATTGCACACAAATGCATACAAGAATAAACTATTTTCCCACCGCAACTAATATTTCATAATTAAATTTTTATTTATCGCAATTGCCATGTGGAATATTTTCGCCATAGCCAAGCCAACCATTTGGTGCAACTGATTATTGGACACACCCCTACTAATTGCTTTACAAATATGCACATCTCGTTTTGCGAATGTACAAATTTACTTTCAACAACCATTCAATTAGTTCACTCAAAATATGTGTAGCATTTAAATGTTAAAGTAAGCATTATATGATTTCCCCTTATTGAAATTAATAGTGAACCAGTGCGACAACAACTGCGATTAAACCAATCGAGCGGTCGTTGGGGCAACCACATTTGAGGTAGCTGATGGAGCTGGAATAGGACTCCCGCTAGGCAATGTCAATGGCAATTGTCAAAACGTAATATCAGAGGCCGTAAGGTTGACTACTTTATAGGCAGTGCACTCGGTTTAGCAGCTGCGGCGCTGTGTCGACGCGCTTCGCATACTTTTACGTTACGTATGTACGCACTGCACCATAAACGCGTACAAATCACCAACGCACTTCACAGTCAAATCGCCTCAAAACAACGCACATACAAAGGAGCCCAGGAACAACGACACAGCTACTACAACAGACGTACATGCATACATATGTATGTATGTATTACTTGATCGCGAATAGTCTTTTTCCATGTTCATGGCCATGACAGGAAGACCATTCGAGATTGTCGCTTTGAGCGTTTTATGGGTGAAAATGTTTCCTTATGATTTTTTAAACGTAGTTGCATTCAAGTAGACATGTAACAAATTAAAGACGGTTTTATGGGGCATACCTACGGCGACCAGCCGTCTTGTTTTTTGCAGCACCGTACAACAGTCTGTCCTGTATAGTTTTTCAAAACAGAAAAACCTCAAATTTACTGATTTTTTCAAAGTGTCCTGGCTTTATCGCGCATTTTATTCGATATTTTAAAATAAACAACAGAAGCCCTTTGCTTTTCAACGTACATATAAGCAGTGTCGATAACTAATTGATAACTACATGAGGATGAGGCTGAGTTTGAAGCTTCAACAAGTCAATGCGTTCTAAATTTTGTGCGGATGTAGAAATTTTATTTTTTTTAATTGTCCTGCATTTTCAGTTCATTTTTATGGTCACCGTAGGCATACAAAGAGTCGTTGCATGCCACTTGCTCCGCGTCGTTTCACATCTGCAATCGTCTGTGTTCTACTTCTGTTTATTAGGTCATTTAAACCAAAGAACTCTGCACTTCGGTTAATTTTCTGTTGATTGAGCAAAATAGGCTTTATTATTTTTTGATCGATCTTAGCTTACTTTAAGTCCATTAGTCGACTCTTTGTGATTTTAATTGGTAACTAATGTTAAATTTAAATACAGAAGTACATATTTACTTTTTTCAAAATTTTTCTCATCACAAATTTTTGTAATAAAATATGGCTCATTCAAAGAAAAAAAACCGTATAAATAAATCTTGCAAACTTTACAAAATTCACAAAAATTAGACAAACTTCACAAAAATTCCCTCAAGATTTCGAAGTATTAAAAAAAAAATCTAAGAAGTCAACGGTAATTTTTAGCTACTTCAAACTTGCACTTCATTGCATTAAAATTTAACGGGCTACAAAACTGCATATCGAAAAATTCTCATTAAAAAGTTTGAAATTTTGATGAAAATTTTTTGAAGTTTGATCAATTTTTGCGAATTTTGTACAAAGTTTGCCAAACTGATTCGTATGGCTTTTGTTATACAATGAGCTTTATTTAAAATAAAAATTAACGCAAAAATGTATGATGGAAAACATTTTGAATATTGTGAAAAAACTAAATTTCAAATACTTTTGTCATCACGCTTTATCGTACGCTTCCTGTGCTTCCTCTTCTTCCTGCCTGGCGCAATAACCGGCTTAGCTATTTTGGGCCATTCACTTAAAACATGCGAGGTGCGACTCTTCCACGAGCTCACGACAACGATTTAAAATTCAAGAAAAGTCAGGACTTTCTCCACACTCATACAATACTTTACCAAAGATGGCAAGTGGCTGTAACGAAGACACATAAGCACGTTCACGTTCTAATTATATATCGGAACTTCATCTTTTCCTAAATTTAAACTATGCTTCTTAATCACAATTTTATCTTAAAATGCATTTTTTTCTGAACAGGGAGGGCAAGTTACTCTTTCTTAAAAAATTCCCACAATTACGTTTTATTAAAGCCCGAATGTGTTTGGAGGCTATGCTAATAAACTTCATGCAAATCAGTCAATGATGCATAAATCCCAAAGGCAAAGATAAAGAGCAATAATCAAATGCGTGAGGGCTAAGCGCCATTTATCAAAACAACACGTTGATGGGTGAAGAAGGAAAAAATCAAAAGAAAAACGTTTATGAAAAGTAAGAAATAAAATAAATGCCTCAGTGTGGCAATCCATTGATTCTCTTTCACTAAACTTGCACCCAAATACGGAATTGAAGCGAGATGAGTCCAAAAAACATATACGTAAATACAACCTAAATTTTTATTTGAATGGTTACCAAATGTAATAGCAACAATAAAGCGCAATAACAAGTGATCACAATGATCGAAATCATGTTGGCCGCGGATATATTACATGCGTCATAACGCCTTAGAGGAGCGCTTATAAGCACTCAAATGCATATGGATGAGGCATAGACACGTGCACATATGTGCCTACACATATGTACACATACGTATACCGTCCCTATACATATGTAACACATTTGTTTGTGTAGCGGCATAAATTTATAACTCTCCACCTCGCATGTGAAATTGTAGCGCCCTCTGTATAATGCCGCTGGTATGATTCGCGTGTGCGCCAATCTACATTTATGTATGCATGTGTGTGTTTGTTTGTCGTGGCATATCTATGCTGGCTGTAGAGGTCAGCGTGTTGAGATCAAACTCATCCGTCATTTGTTGGCCTTTAGCGAAATGTAGCCCCTTTTGTTGCGATCTCTTTACCCCCATAGCGGCTCATAATATGCGCTTGCTTTTTTGGTTTCTAATTTTTCTTGGCTTTCCACGCTCNATATCTATGCTGGCTGTAGAGGTCAGCGTGTTGAGATCAAACTCATCCGTCATTTGTTGGCCTTTAGCGAAATGTAGCCCCTTTTGTTGCGATCTCTTTACCCCCATAGCGGCTCATAATATGCGCTTGCTTTTTTGGTTTCTAATTTTTCTT
>NW_016192596.1:396-3407 GCF_001687245.7 Rhagoletis zephyria | reverse complement strand
GCGAATATGTGTGCATGTGTGTATGTACCTTAAGGGTATTCACATGTTACGAAATTCCATAGACTTCTGCTGGTTTGCTTCTTCCGCCTTCTTGATTGATACTAGGCGTGTTTTATTTGACGAGAAATTTAGCTGTTAGCAAATAAAACACGCCTACTATAAAATAAGCTTATTGCTAGATTTATTTAATTATACAGCCGATGAATACCTAGAATATTTTTCTTGGGGAACACAGTTCAGAAACTAGGTTAGGTCACGTTATCTCAGCTGCCCTCTTACCTAATTACAAGGGCACACTTAGACCACCATTGGTCCGTTCGATGCCATATTAGAGACTACGCTTGTCCAGCTTACGCCAGATATGTCTTGCTATCCTACAAGTATGCTCCGCAGACCATCTTATATTTGCCCCTTCGATAAAGTTATTCTCAAGCCAGAGTTTGCAAGAAGATAGCGGAATGCCCGCATTACGAGTTGTACTGATTGCTAACTCATCTGCAACACAGTTTCCTGCCATGTCTTTGTGGCCTGGCATCCAGATGACGTAACATCTTGCCAGTTCATTAATACTACGTCTACATTCCATAACAATCTTCGATGTATATTTGTCACAATTATAATAATACATAATAATAATATAATAATAATAATAGCTGCTTGGCTATCAGAACAGACTATTACCGCCTACAGGCTAATAATAGAATCGATCAGCTGCCTTGCAGCTTCATTTATTGCTGTTAGTTCAGCTTGAAAAACGCTACAGGGATCTCTTAGACGAAAACTAAGGCAGCATAAGTGAGAGTTGTTATGAGTATAGCCTACTTCCTACCTTCAGATCCAACTTGGGGTCATCAGTGTAGATGGCTGCTGAGTCAGAGCACGAGATCAGGATCGAATCCTCTTCCCATTCTTCACTTGAGGGGATCCTTGCCTGGAAGTGATTCTTTAGTCCAGTAGGCGGGACTGTCAAGTCCAGGCGCCTGAAGTCTACTTGAAGATCTTCCAAAATTCTAGAGTGTCCAAAGCTCGTGTCACTCCATTTGATTAGCGCATTTAATCTAATAGCATTACAGCTTGCCTGAAGTTTACCATGTAAGTCCACTCGTAGAAAGTGAAGCAAGGTCTCTAGGGCTTTAGTCGGCGTCGGTGGTAAAGCTCTCGTAATCATCATGCACGCCACGCTTTAGAAGTTTTTTTTTTGTTTTTTGTTTGTCATAATTCGGTCATATATTCCTCACTGTTTTGCAGGTTTGAAGGTTTTGCAGGTGAGAAGGTAAAACAGCAGTGGTTCTTGGATTAGCCAAGTATTTTGCAATAGCGAATTTTTAGTCCATTCACAAATGCTTTAGAGCCTCTATCCGAAGCTGGTGGATTGCACTTGATTGTTTATGTTATAATCGTCTGCGTTGCCAGGTCAGATAAGATGTGAAATATTGGCGTAAGAAAAATAAAATGCCTACTTTAAAAATCCTGCCATAGAAAGGAGAGCACCATAAGAATACAGCCTGATAATCCTGGCTTCAACCCAACTATGGAATGGAATCAGAGAAGGAAGCACTACCAGTGCGGTACTTTAAACGTTGGCATTGATGGGCGCAAACCGCGTTTCTTCTTTTTCTGCGGACAGCGTCAACCTAGATAATTTAGCCACAACTTAAGCCTCACTCCCCAGATAAAATTGTATGTGTATAAAATTGTTGTAGGTGTTCTGAGTTTACCCACGCTTCGTTTATGAACCTAAAGGAGGACCACCTGAGTCCAGAAAATGGTTCCGGCCCCACAAGTACAGCCGTCCCTTGCTAATTCGTCGGAGACCTCATTACTTACGATCCCCAAGTGTCCTAGTACCCAGCATACCAATACCTGTTCCTTGCTGTCAAGAGTTGGATAGTGTCAAAGCAGTCTTTGACGGACCTGGAGGTGATCGTTCTATTGGGAAGGCCCTTATGGCCGCCTGGCTATCTGAAAAGATATTAGAGACGCGATTTTGAAACCCTTCTCAAGGTTCGATACCGCACAAATTGAGATTGCTGGTACCTCTGCCGGAAAGGCCGTGGACCAAGTACCCATTAAATTGGAAAGTTTGGGGCTAGGTCCAAAGACACCCGGACGGTTCAAGAGTTATAACATTTTTAATGAGAATAAATTTTTTCACATGTTATTAACATGAAAAGATTCAAACGCCCACCTGCACATTGTGTGGAAATTTTACTTTTTTCGTGACAAATTCTAATATCTCGAGAACGAGAAAAGCTAGCGAAAAAAATTCAATAGCGTTTTAAGGATTTTGAGATAGCGAATTCAGGAAAAACACTTTCGTTCGTCATTTGAAAGACCAAGGTAGTGTTTAACCGACTTCCAAAAAAGGAGGAGGATATCCGTTCATCGGATTTCTTATTTTTTTTCTGTATGTATGTTACCAGATAACTTTGGACCAAGTCAACCGATTTTGATAATTCTTTTTGCATCGTAAAGGTAGTGTCCCATACTAATCTGGTTTAGATCCGATCATTGGATCATGATATATATATATTTTTTATATATGAGAATTGAAGTCGTTTTTTTTTGCTAAAAATTACTTGTTTTATCCACCGAAACAGTTTTTCATTATATCTCCATCTCAAAAGCCTTAAAACGCTATCGATTTTTTTTCGCTAGCTGTTCTCGTTCTCCAAACATTAGAATTTGTCACGAAAAAGTTCAATTTCCTTACTGTGCGACACCTTTTAAAATTGGAATAAAAATTTTTCCTAATGGGAGAATTTTTTCTCAGTAAATAGTTATTTTAAGGCCATAAATTTGTTAGGCTAGTTATGTTAGATCACTCTAATATACATACATACTGTGCACATTTTGCGATACATTTTTATTCTGATATTACTAGAAGTATAGTGCAATTGGTGCTTCAGTTTTTTGCTAATGCTGCATTTCCACTAGGCATTAAATGGCAAAAATTACAAATGATAAAGTTGGGCATTAAAATATTATCGTGTGGTTATATGAAAAAAAAA
>NW_016192596.1:0-348 GCF_001687245.7 Rhagoletis zephyria | reverse complement strand
AGCGGAAAATTCGGCATAACTGAGAAAATAAAATTTTTTTATAGGAACAGCGCTAATATTTTCGTGTCATTTGGCAAACTTAAAACTAAAACATTTATGACTTTTGTAACAAAAAAAAAAAAACACGAAATAATGGAGCGCACATTTACTTATACGTATCGCATGTTTATTTGACCATGTATGTATGCAGCTAGTGCAATATTGCACTAGAAGACAATGCACATATGTACATGGTCAAATAAACATGCGATATGTATATGTATTCATAAGTAAATGTGCGCTCATCCATTATTTCGGGGTTTTTTTTTACAAAAGTCATAAATGTTTTAGTTTTAAGTTTGCCAAATG
>NW_016192595.1:0-3407 GCF_001687245.7 Rhagoletis zephyria | reverse complement strand
TTACTTAGATTTAACATTCACCTGGCGTATTGTATTACAGCTATATATACACATGCACCTACATACATATGTATCTATATAAATATTTGTTAATACATATTAAAATAGGTACAGTGGGCATTGTTGAGTAGAGGCGCGCCTGAATAATGTGGTGTAACACATATGCAGACATACTAAAGTACAGTGGGCAGGGAGTGATGAAAAGTGGGAAGGAAAATACTTCATTCTAAGTAAAAAACTTCTAAAGTAAATTCGTTTTTAAAACAATTTCTTTCAAATATTTTATATAACTTTAAAATAAAAAAATAACGCATGAAGCAAAAAAGTTTACAACAAACATGATATTAATTTGTAATTTTGTATTGAGAAATCCCTTAAAAATTTCGTTAGCTCCCATTTTACAAATTTTAAACCTTTTCAATTCACAATTACTTTCATCATAAAAAAAACTTTTCAAAAAATTCTAAAACAAAGTTTTAATTTAAAACTAATTTTTTTTTTAATTTTTAAACCTAAAGTTGTAATTATTTTCGAACCAGACATCTTCTAAAAGTATTTTTTGAATCAAAATTTATTTAATTTATTTCAAAAATAAACATATATATTTAAAAAATTTAACTCGATTTTTTTGTTTCAAAACTTTCTAGCTATTACCTTTTCTTCAGCTGGGTGCATACAAGGAAAACTATTGAAAAACATACGCTTTTTTACTAGCACCTTCCAAATTTGTTTGTGATTTTTCAATTTAAAGCAATATTCATGGAAATAATACACATCATGCATTATTTGATACGAATTCAAAAAATTTTAATTATGAGTTTTCAAAATAATTTTAATTCAAAAAAATATATTTACACTATATATGAAAATTAGCTAAATTTTCTCGATTTGACAATTAAAAAAATATATATATATATATTTAGAAACGAAGTAAAAATAAAATTAGTGAAGGCCAGATAATTTACGAAAAAAGTATATTGCGCAAATAAGGAAAATAAAATTTTATTTCCAAAAATATAATTGCTTCCAAAAATAGAAACTAAAAAATATGAAGAAATTAATTAATAAATACACGGTAAAAAAATTTTGTTCAAAACATTTTTAATTTATAAATAAAGAAATAAAAGTTTTTTTAATTTATAAAAAAATACTCAGAAGGATATGAAAAAATTAAAAACAGAAAGAAAAGAAGTCAAATTGTAACTTTCGATAAAAATAAGTAAAAAAACTTGTAAAAATAAATACTAAAAAATATGAAAGGAAATAAAAGAGAAAGTTTAAAATTTTATATTCAAAGTCTTTAAAATTAGTGTACTTTTTATATGAAAAAATGTAAAAGTAAATGAGCAGACAGAAAAATGTAATAGCACCAGTATTAATTGCAGTACAAGAGATTCACACAGCTGAATAAAACGGTTTTATGAAAATTTTAATTCTTTGAGTTTCTACGCTTTTCTCTACTTGTTTAAGATAAAAAAAAAAATTTATCAAAACCCGTCCACTGTACCTATGTGTATACAGCTGCATACATATGTACATGTATGTACTACATATAAATTTCAAAGTACTTTCATACGCAAATTTCCCTTAAGCTTGCGATTTGATTTTCACATTGAAAGTCTAGCCAAGGCACTAGGGCTAACCGAAACCATTTTCTTTTTTACAAATTTTTTTTGCTTCATAATTAACAGAGTTGAAGTGAGATAAAAATAAAACTTTTTCTTCGCCATTTTGCAATACACCCTTTTTGTCAATTGATTCAATATCAATAAATTATGCTACGCAAGGTTTTATGTAAAGACAATTTCAAATGTAAATAAAAAAAAGAAATTTATAACAGAAGATTGTTTTTGTAAAAACACCAAAAATACACTGTAAAAGCATATAGTACCTGCGTACATACATATATACATATATACGTATGGAAGTGGATATGCTCTTCTAACTAGACAAGTGTAAATTAGCGTCAATGTGAAATAGTCAATTTATTGTTGTGAATCTAATTGCCTAGGAAAAAAAAAACAAAACAAAGCAAAAGTTTTAGTAATATTTGCGTGCAGAAAGCAAAATACCTCATTAGTTTAATTCTAACAAAGAATAAAATAGAAAACACCAAAGCCACGAATATATAAAAATAAAAAATAAACGAAATGAGTACACTTGCGGCCAATTGAAAAACGATTATACATACACACATATATGTACATACTACTACATACTACTAACTGACTGTCTGTCTTGAACTAAATCGAAGCAAAAGGCATAAATTAAATTAAATACATACAATTTCAATTGTAGTAAATTTTCATCGATTTGCGAATTCAGCGCAAGGCCTAGTTACTATTTAAAAATGAAGCACATATGTATGCGTAAATAAAATTTGGTTAAATCAAAGCTAGTAAATACATATTAGAGTTAAAAACATTTTAGTAAAAATGCAGAATAGCAGTTGACAAGTTTAAATATCTGAAAGGAAACTTTAAAGTTTTAAACTTTTAGACTTTTGCATTTTTGCCGCAGCTAACTTAGAAACAGTTTTTTATCGCTTGAATTAGAAAAAAATGTTAGCTGAATTGGAGCTGAATGTGCGAAATAGTTGAAATCGAATTGAATTACTTGAATCGCAGTCAGAAGGTATTACGGAACGCTTGAAAGCAGTTTTTATTACTTGAATGAAAAAAAAAATATTTGCTGAATTAGAGCTGAATACGCTAAATATTAAGCAAATAAACCACTCCGTTTCTGTCTCTTGAAATTGAAAAAAAAATGTTAGCTGAATTAGAGCTGAATTCACAGAATAGTAAATATTTGAATTGAATGACTGGAATTGAATCGAAGATTAAATACTCAAAAAAAGCTAATTTGCAATTATTCGTAGATAATTGTAGCGGGAAACGAAGAACAACTTATAAGATTTTACTGAATAATGCAAAATTCTGCTAAACAGCGCTGAATAATGCCAAATCTCTGCAGATTTTCCAAATTAGTTTTGGCTGTGCTAAAAAAATTATTGTCGAAATATATTTATGCGCGCTGAATTGCCACGATTCTTTTAACTCAACTCAAAAACGATGGCATTATTATAACTGTCAAGTGCTGAATAACATAAAATAATGCTTTTTGCTTTACATTAAATCCACGTTTACAAATAGACAACTAGAAGAGAGCGTAAAAGCCTGCATAAACGGAATCACAAAAAAAAATCCACAAATCCAATTTACGTCATCCTATCAATATACACAATATAGCTTTACTAATATAATTACTTAAGTTCATTTACATTATTTTTTTTAAATTTTTTTCAATTTTACGCTGCTGAATTGCAACAATGCACTTTTTTATTTGTACTATGTACTTTTTTAAGAGAATTTTATGCACACTTAAATACATACATATATATATATATA
>NW_016192594.1:0-3407 GCF_001687245.7 Rhagoletis zephyria | reverse complement strand
TCTACTGCTAATGAGTAGTAGAGAATGACGTATATTCTCCACCAGTAGAAAAATAATCGGTAGGGTAAAATTACAGAAACGAGCTACTGGGTAGTTTTTCAAACTACTTGCCTTTGTTGCGCATTTTCTTCAATATTTTAAAATTAACCTTTTCTTATCAAAATATATATAAGCAGTGTCGATAACTAATTGTGAGGGTATGGCTGGTTTTGAAGCTTCAACCAGTCAATGTGTTCTAAAGTTTTTGCGGCTACGGACAATGGATGACGAGAAAACTGAACACTGTTCTACAAATTTTGTGGTAATCGCCAAAGAAAAAAAAAATTCAGCTAATTTTCTTTTCAAAGAAGCGTTTTCGTCATTTTTTCGAAAAAAAACGTATTTTTAAGTACTTTTCGGAGCTATATGTCAATATATCATGAAAGAATCGTCCAATCAATATAAGCGACCTACAGTCTACTCACATAAATATTAACTTTGCCAATTTTAATTAAAATTATTATTATTATTTTATAGTAAGTCCACATATGCAACTAGGTATATTTTTTGAAACCTATAGTCCATTAGGGGTTAGTTGTAAGATATCATTCTAGAAGTGTTAGTTTCTTGAGGCCACTAATAGAAGCCCTTCGTGGAAACGGCTAATACATTAGAAGCGACTGAAAAAGCGGGAACGAGTTAGGTAAATCCAGACCCGATTTTAATTCGAAATCGGATAACGATATGGATTATGCTGTGAACTCAAATAACGAATCGGACGGCTACTTCTAAATACGAAAAATCTCGCACATTGCTTTTAGTCTTTACCAGAGCAGTATAATTTCGAGGACAGGTGTATGTACTTCGAATAGATAAGGATATGCCTTTAAGAAGGCATTTATTTTCTGCGTTTGTTTGACCCGTTTTACCCTAAAACCACCCACTTGGTATGCAATTTGCTTGCTTTAAAACTCTATGCAAAGAACTGTAACCGAAGAGACTTCCAACCAATCATACCTGATCAATTCATTGAAGTGTTCACAAAAAAAAACAAGGCGAGGCCTCTCGCTAATTACTTCCTACATGCACCTAATATTGTTTCGATTGACCACAAGTAAATATTTGTACAAAGTAATACTTACCACTAACATACATTACCTACGTACGTTTACCAAATCTCTTGAATAAATCATTCAATAAGCAGATAACCAAATAATTACTCAAAACCCTAAACAAACAATCAAATGGGTGGCAAACAACAAAGGCAAAGAGCTAACGCAGGCCAGGGAACACCACACAGCCAATGAGCTAGAAGAACCAACAGTTTCACACGCTTTCGAATGGGTTTCATAAAAAAAAGAGCAAGGATAGAAAAAACAAAAACAACAGTCTACAAAAACAATAACATAAAATACACAGCTATTACAATACATCCAAAAATAATAGAACAATTCAGCAGAAGGATAACAGATCTGCCTGCGATTGAATGCCAACAAACTTAATAACAATGACAGGAGCTACAACAACAGTGCCAATAAGAAGAATAAAAAGCTGCTATGAAGCATAAGCGAATGTCCAGTGCTTGCTCACTTGTTGTTGCCTCCTTGAGCTTATGGCCTCCAATACAAACAGGCATCCGCACGCGCCAAAAATGGTCCACTAAAAGAGCAACTAAAGGAACAACCCCAACTTGAAATTACATACGTACAAGTACGAAAGATGGAAGTGTGCCACAAGCGCTTGAAATGTACAACAGCATCACTCAACTAGTATGTACAACAACAACCAACTTAAGAAAGTATATCTTAGTAAGAATGGATAAAACAATCAGGAGGGTTAAAGAAGCGTGGCAAAGCGCCAGTGGTCAGTCTACATTACAAGCCAAGGCATTCTTGAGTGTGTTTTGTTGTGGGGTGAGCTAGTGTCGAAATGTTGGGCATAGAAAGAAGCGAAGGGAAAACTTTTTGGTATGGAGGTTTTGTTGGAAAACATAGTCAAATGAACCGCACATAGTTTACAAGCTCAGTGGGAGATGCCGAAATGGATGAATGGACGGATGGACGGATGGACGGTTGGATGGCTCCAACGAAATGAGCAAGAGGAAGAATACACACAGCATAAAAAAGTTAGTAAGAATAGTCGACAATGGATTAATAGCGGGGAAGTTGAGGGGAGTGATGATATACCAATGCTTACAAATATCTACGCATAACGATAAATCTATGTGATTTTAATTGTAAATTTGGATTCATCGAATGCTAAGTAAACAAAATCTGAAGCAAAAAAACTAGTTCCAGTGTAAACAAACATTTTCCTACATAGTTGTCATACTTTTCTCTAAAAAAAAATTATATTTTTCTAAAATAGTATAAAAAACTCTAAATAAAAATGAAGTAATTTAATCATTTTTCCTGCCAAAAAATGTGTTTTGCAATTTTAGATGAGTTTTGTTTTTAAACTTTTGTGGTAAACAAGAGTTTTGCACGAAATGCTTAAAAATGAAAAAAAAACTTTTTTCTCCAAAACAGATATTATTAAATTCAATTACATTAATTGGGCAGTCTGAATAAAAAATAAGCAATTGCTTTTTCTTAAAATTTCAAACTTTTTACTCAATTTCTTAAAATAAATTTAAGTAAGTCTAACATTAAAAAAAAGCTGTAACATAGTTCTTATGGATACGCCCATTGAATTAAACTAAATTATTTGCCAAATTTTCCCAAAAAAAAGTTTGCGTAAATAAATATTTATACCCAAAAAGAAATTTTAGTTTGTAATAATGTTTATTAAGTTATAATTTTGATTAAATAAATTGTTTTTTTTAATGTTTGTTCTCCAAATATTTGAAACCCCAATTTTTCTAAGAAAAAAAATAATTATTGTGATGTACACAATAATTCCAAGTAAAATTATAATTATTATTTTTACTAAAACGAATTTATCATTTCCCAAAAGAAACTTATTAAAATTATTATTTTTACTCAAAAAAAATTTATCAAAATTTATTTATCCCAAAAACAAGTTATTAAAATAATAATTTTTTCGCCAAAAAAGATTTCCAAATAATTTCCCAAAAAAAAATATTTATTTAAATTTTTTGTCATTTTTTTAAATTTTGTGTGACAATTTTTTTTTCAATAAAATCATTTTTTCTAACGTATGGTAAGTTAATTTAATTTTGATAAAAATACCATTTTTTATTTAAAAAGCTTTTCCCCTAAAAAGTCATCCCTGCGGATAGAGAAGTTTTTGGGAAACACTTTTCCCTTCGTCCTGATATAGTTAACATATTTTTTTTTCGAAGTTTGTACTACAAACGCCTTCGAAATTCAAAATAGATTCCATTTTAATTTGTCAGAATTATTATTTTTTTAATCCACTTTTAATATTCATTAAACATCATTCGATAAAATTTAAATGCATTTTTC
>NW_016192592.1:0-3408 GCF_001687245.7 Rhagoletis zephyria | reverse complement strand
TACAAATATTTAAAAATCTTTTCAACGGAATCGTAAGAATAAGATTTTTAATGCTGTTTTTCTTTCACTTTTTTCAAAGATTGATTTACAAAAAACTTGAATAACTGGGCCAAAACTATTCTTATTTAGACTTATGGGATCTCGATAGAAAGGTATTTTCGCACTTGCTGAGGACATGGACCCAAACATAATATTTTCTAATTAGAATACTATTTAAAAATACCTTAATATGTTTCTTAAAAATACTTACCTTAAAATGTATATTAAAATTGAACTATGTATTTAGCTTCAAACACTTAAGTTTGGATAGTTACCAAAATGTATACTTACCCTGTATTTATAACTAGATTAATCGGCATCGGCATCGGCTAGTATCGGCCCGAAATTGAGCATCGGTATCGGCATCGTCATCGGCCTTTTTTCGCCGATGCTTTGGAATTTCATTTCAAATATTCCGGTGAAGCGACAGCCAACATTAAAAAACATTTTCAGACAGCTCACAAAAATGATTTTTTTTTTTGTTGAAGGTGTTTCATGTTTTGTCCATAGAAAAGTATGTGCCACAATTTTCTTTTATATGGAGAACACTGCCAGCAAAACAGGCCTTTAATATTGATGACGAATTTCTAACCTGCCAACTCGTTTTTGATACCGCGTACCAAGTTTTACTTACGGGACCAAGGAGTTGGGAATTGTCGCCAACTTGAAAACAAGAGTGCTCAAAGTTATTCCATCTCAGCGGAACAGGCATTTCCGGACCTCTCAACCCTGCCATGGCGAAACGTTGGTATCCATGCGTCAAAGTCAAATTCCAAAAGGATTTTTTTCCACAGCCTCCCATTTTTTTTACCGTCCGCGGATGTTAGCTTTTTGACATTTGCATTAGCATTTGTATCCGCGGATTCGCAACATCCCTATTACATACATACAGATGAATAAAAATATTTTGCGCTGAAAAAATATTTACGTAAATTTTAATAAAACAATGTGGTTGTTCACACTTACCTGGTTATCCTGTTTTCTGGTTATGTGGTTATATTGTTTGTTCAGTTAACAACAATAAAATACACACAGCAATAACAATTTCTAACTAGATAATCTAACAATCAGGCAAGTGCGAACAACCACAATATTTGTAAATTTTAAGTGCACTCCTGTCTCTCTAACTTGTATAAATGTCACTCATACGCCCTGATGTACAATTGACATACTTGAACAGGCATATATTTAGTTAGTTAGTTTAGTTATATAGACAATTCGTAAAAATAACGAAAATAGCTTGACTATATTGGTGTGCATGTCTCTTTTTATCAAACTACATGAAAAATCTGCTTAATTTTTTAATTTACTCGAATAGGCACCGTGACTATAATGGAAGAAATGTGTTAGATTTTTCTATTTAAAGTTTGAATGAATGCGGTTTTCCGATTAACGCTACCGATAAACATCATGTGCCTCTCATCGTAACTTGAGAATTCTATGATATTTTATCTATTGAAGATAAAAATCGCGATACTTTCGACTTTTGTGGTGCCGATGTTAATGAATTAAATTCTGCTATTTCTGATGTAAACTGGAAGAATGTTCTGCATTCGCAAGATGTCTCTTTGTGCTTTGAATCTTCTCTACATAAATTGACTGAATTATTCACTAATAAGCTCCCACCACTATGGCATCGACTTCATAAACTCCCGTGGTATACTAAAAAATCTAAAAGCTTTAACAAAACAAATAAATACTACAAGCTCCATAAGGAGTTTTTCAAATCGAATTTCGTTACAGATGATGAGTTTGTTAATACTTCCGTAAATTTCCTTCATCATTCTTCCTTAGTTTTTGGGTATTTAACCTTAACTGAGTTAGATATTTCGAATGGTACAATGATGGCCTTTCTTCATACATGTTTTTTAAGGCAATCGGTCTCATCCATCTGTGTCCCATAATGCATAATTTTTAATCTTTTACCTTGTTCATACTTACGCAAGAACCGCATTAACAAAAAGCTGATTTGCCTCAACACATCGAGCCCTAACCGCCAAAATAATGTAAGCGACATTTTTTTTTTGATGCAGAAATATTCCTAGGGCATCTAGATACATTTCTGCATCAAAAAGAAAATTTTGAAAAAATGTCGCTTACGTTATTTTTGGCGGTTAGGGCTCGACATATTTCTTTCTCGCATTTATACCTGTGTCGTTATAGCGCAGTCGCTGAAACCGTATTCGAAAGTGAACAAAATTTGTTATTTTTATTCGATATTTCGTAAATAATTAATTTGTGCGGTGTACCGAAACGAAAGCAAACAAGAATTCGAATTTGTATAATAATAATTCAAATTTAGAACGGGCTGTATAAAGAAAACCAGCCTTTTTTTACTTCGCGTCAAATGAGTGATGTGTTTATACCTGTTTTCTAATCGATGTGAGAAATATAAAAGCGATTTGAAAACAAATTCGAGTCAATACACTTTCGAATTTCTGAGCGTATTGAAAGTTGGTTTAAAGCGCAAACAGTCAAAGACGTAGCGTAGACGTAGGTTGACGCAGACACTATCTATCTTATGGGCTTCGCGTGTTAACGAAAATTCACCACCGCATGGCAGTGACGTTGCCGTTGCTTCTCTCTCTCTCTCTCTCTCTCTCTCTCTATCAACAGTAAATTTGATATGCTGCTACGTACGTCAACCTACGTTTGATTTTTGCGTGGAAGAGCAGCACATTTAAGGTTTAAAATAAATCATCAAGGCATAATTTATATTGAAAATTAAGTGCCTATTTTATATTTCTATAATTGTATTATAAAATTCATGAAATTCAGACGGTATAAATCGTTTAGTGATCATTTGCTGGAGATCATCCATTTTTGTTTTTTTTTAAGGCATTTTTCCCCTTTAAGCTTTATGCAATTCATATTGTTTTATGGTTAACCATTGAAAATTTTTTTTCAGTATGTTCAATTTCAATTAAAATAAAGTTCATTACAACAAAAAAAACATGTAAACCCACGCTTAAAACTTTGTAGAAATCTAAAAAAAAATCAACTAATCTTCATTCAAATTTCAAACTTATTTACTCAGAAGTGTTAAAATTTTTTTGAGTATGAAGCTTTATAGCCGATTCAATTATAGTGTGAATTATGTGCAAGTTTCAAGAGCCTTAAAATTACCTTTGATTCTTTTTGCCGCATTTGCTCCTATATAACGAATAAACACCAATTTATTTTTATATGGAAGAAAACCGTAACAACGGAAATTTTAAGCCACTTGAAACTTGCACATTATTACAATAAAATTGAAAGGGCTTTAAATCTATATACTCAAAAAATTCTGAGAAAATAATTTTGAAATTAGGATAAACATGTTTAGATTTTTTTTTTTAGTTTTCTACAAAGTTTTAAATATGGGTTTAT
>NW_016192590.1:0-3408 GCF_001687245.7 Rhagoletis zephyria | reverse complement strand
ATTTTGGGTCAAACACTTGCTGTTCCACGACTGACAACATCTCGCGTGCCACACCGGTATCCTCTTTTTGTAACCAGGACGCCTCTAAAGCTCAACCGAGTTTACCCTTTACAATAGCTAACGCAGATCTAACAAATAGCATAACATTGACGACCTATACTGTCGTTAGTATCAGACCACCAAGAGAATCTCTGCCACACTTTCCACGCCAAATGAAATTCACGTTTGCGAATGTTAATTCCTCAGGTTGGCCACTGCTGCAGGAGGTCGCTTTATACCATTCGGATGCGTGGGGAAAATCCACTCCAGTTTCCCGGTTGTAGCGACTGTGAGTACAAGGTCAATCAATATAAGCGGAAAAGTGGAAAGTAAGGTGCCTGTTCAACCCGACAGGGCGGGAATGCAGCGATAAAAAATTTCGTTTGGTAATGCTGTCTCGTCGGGCCTGAAGCATAACACATTGCACATTAAAGTGTAAAATGATATGCTGAGCCTCTTTATAGCACTTACGTACATAGTATGGGTATAGACTGGTCAATGCTTCAGAAGGTGAACGATATTGTATACTGCGAAAGCGGAGAAGCAGCGTGTAGCTGCCAGAAGAAGTAGCCTATGAGGAGGAGCACGATACGTGACCTAATTATCGGGTTTCTCGTGACCCCCACGGCGGGGCTTGCTGGAGCTCTCAAGCCGGGAGGCTTTTGATAGATGAATCCTCCATGAGCCCGGCTGTAGTTCTCATCCCGCTTAGGGCCATCAGTAGGGTTCCTGGATTCTTTAGTTGGTTGCTCCACTACCAGAATAGGTGGGCGAGGTAAGCGTTCTGCCCCGTGACTAAATTTTTTGCCACCTAAGCAATTAATGTGTCTCGGGCATGACGAGGAAAAAGTCTGAGTTCCAGCTGAAGGATTCGGCTTTTCAAATCCAATGTGTCCTCGAAACTTTCTGGATCCAACGGAAAGTCACAACTACAATAAATAGACGCCTGCAGGTTTTCGTAAACAGAAGTTTTAAAATAAAACACCGAGTTGCTCAGCTAGCATAGAGACCCTGGCATCTGGATTCAGAGACAGATATAGAAGTGGATAGGCCGCATTTTGTAGACGACTGTAGTATTGCCAAGAAATTCATAGAATGGAAATGCCCTTATNACAATTAATGTGTCTCGGGCATGACGAGGAAAAAATCTGAGTTCCAGCTGAAGGATTCGGCTCTTCAAATCCAATGTGTCTTCGAAACTTTCTGGATCCAACGGAAAGTCACAACTACAATAAATAGACGCCTGCAGGTTTTCGTAAACAGAAGTTTTAAAATAAAACATCGAGTTGCTCAGCTAGCATAGAGACCCTGGCATCTGGATTCAGAGTCAGATATAGAAGTGGATAGGCCGCATTTTGTGCATAGACGACTGTAGTATTGCCAAGAAATTCATAGAATGGAAATGCCCTTATTGGCAGAGGCACGCCTCCCAGCAAACCCCGCGAAACGTGACAGTCGATCGACGAATGAAGCAACTCGGGTTAAGCTGCAATAAGATCAAAACGATTGCTAGAAGCAGAACCAGTTAACGCGTAGGCTCAGAAATGCCCTATGCACTCCTGGGGATCAAAGGAAACAAAAGGAAGAAATGACAGATTTCGGTGGATAAGTCTCAGAATGCTGTGTAAATTGGCAAACATTTCTTCGCCTCTTACTTTAACAAGCGACGAAGTTCAGGTGGCCATCTGGTAGGTAAAAAGCTCCGGACTACACATGCAGGAAAATATTGGGTTCGCGAAGTATATACTGCCCCAATGGATTCTTCAATTTGTTGATGACTACTATTTTCATTCCCAATNCCGATTGCTAGAAGCAGAACCAGTTAACGCGTAGGCTCAGAAATGCCCTATGCACTCCTGGGGATCAAAGGAAACAAAAGGAAGAGATGACAGATTTCGGTGGATAAGTCTCAGAATGCTGTGTAAATTGGCAAACATTTCTTCGCCTCTTACTTTAACAAGCGACGAAGTTCAGGTGGTCATCTATAGTATATACAGCCCCAATGGATTCTTCAATTTGTTGATGACTACTATTTTCATTCCCAATACTTAAGCCGGGAAACCTGCTAACAAGAAAGAGTCTTGTCGCCAGACAGTAGTGAAGATTCCTAAGGCGTCGCTATTTCCGTACTACACATGCAACTCGACACCAGTGATGCAACAGAATGGAACAGCGCTACCACTGCACGAATAACGGCCTAAACACTAAGCTAACTCTTGGACTTACCCGTAAGCATCTCTGGGCATCGTCCTAGTAGACGAACATAGAAGAGATTGACACCTCGTCTCTTCCTCAGCAACCAAAACAGTGGACGAAGAATTATCTGAGTGATCGCAAGGAGCTGACAACATACATATGGTAGCAAAAGGGAATAAAAGTACTGAGAGGTGTACTCTCTGGCCATTCCAACCACATCTCAACATAATCATCCAAAAATATACAGAAATACTTATTTATTGCCTACCACCTCTCGAACTCGGCACTGTGTCCAGGCTGAGTTTTCCCATTTTTTATTTTCTTAATAATCCACGGCCAACAATTAAAGCGGACTTTCAAAAAACATGCAGGTTTTAAATTAATTATTCGACAATTCGTTTTGTGCCGCTTTATCTCACGTACCTACAAAATTTTTTATGCATTTTAATTTTTTCTTTTTGCTGATGCATCCCTATTTTACTGATTCTGCTATTTTTTGGCGGCATTCAGTCGGTTGACGCATTTAATTCGTTCTAGTTTTATTGTTATTGCTCACTTACCTTTCCTTCCAGCGTGAAAAAAGGCGNAATGCAGATTTTAAATTAATTATTCGACAATTCGTTTTGTGCCGCTTTATCTCACGTACCTACAAAATTTTTTATGCATTTTAATTTTTTTTCTTTTTGCTGATGCATCCCTATTTTACTGATTCTGCTATTTTTTGGCGGCATTCAGTCGGTTGACGCATTTAATTTGTTCTTGTTTTATTGTTATTGCTCACTTACCTTTCCTTCCAGCGTGAAAAAAGGCGGTCACGTTGCTGCCACAGCAGGCCACGTTTAATTGGACCTGTCATTGAGGTGACTGGTATGCGACCGGCAAGCAGAGATTGCTGCAACGAGAAAAGAAAAAAAAGGCGGTTAATGAATTGAAGGTGGGTATGCAGTGCAATGCGAATGGTTTGTATGCATTTTAAGTGAAATTGCAGCAATTGCATTATACAAATTAATACGAAATAAAAAAGGACGGCTATATGTATTGTTAAAATAGGTAGGATTTTTAAGAAATAAAATATGCAGTATTTCTTTATGATTTTTTACAAAAGTTTTTTTCCTTAAAATAAATAATGGTTTGCTCAAAAAAAATGAGTTTTCAAAAAACATTTTTTTTTTT
>NW_016192588.1:0-3409 GCF_001687245.7 Rhagoletis zephyria | reverse complement strand
CCGCTGCGGCCGCCGCTGCAGCAGCCGCTGCCACTACTGCTACCAATGCCGCTGCCGTACAACAATTTGTGAGCACACGTCATCAGGAATTGATGTCGCAATATCCGTTGCTCTATTATGCGCCCAATCAGCTGATGTGCGCCGCCGCCGCCGCGCAATATGCTGCGCTAACTGCCGCGCAACAGCAAACGCTGCTTGCCAATACCGGCGCTGCAGCGCATTTGAGCAGCTTTACAGGAGGGCACATACTTTTTAAAGGCGGAATCATAGTTTTCGCTGGCGCTCACATTGCCGCATTGTTGCTGACCAGCTGTTGACGGTAGCAACTCGACGCGCTGCTCCGACTCACACTCATCGCTGGCGACCTCGATGGGGCTGCATGAGCGCTCCGAATCCTCGTCCTCGTGCGCGTTGAGGCACTCAGCGCTATTGGCGCGTTGATCAGGCTCCATAATTTTCGCAATAGAAAACTTGAGCGGACATGAGCGCGTATTGGGTAAACTTGTGCTAGTAGTTGTAGTGCGGGCGCCGCTATTGCTCAATGGCGTGACGGCGCGCTGCTGCTCCGCGTCGCTTTCGCTAACGACGGCGGCAGCGGTGATGCGCGCATTTGCTTGTTGACCGGCGGCCGTTTCCATGGTGGGACTCTTCGATGGCGGCATCACTGCAATAACACCCGATGGACTACACGGTTGCATGCCACGCGGACTCTGCAAGAGAGAGAGAGAGGGAAGAAGAGAGAAAGAGAGGTGGAGATTAGTTTTCGTTTAATATTCAATAGCAACGGGTTAACAATTAAAAACGCATACGTTAATGCTAAACAATGTGTGCAATTTGCTAGAAAATCTTTTAATATACACTCTACGCTTCGCAAATATTCTTCTATTCTTCTTCTTCAACGAATGCTACCACTGTTTTTATTTGCCTGCACGATGGCGGCGCGCCGCTGTGCTGCCGCCGGAATTGTTGCCGCAACAGGCAAAGTGCACTCAAGCGTTGCAAATTTGCCGCAAACAAGCACGGCAGCCAGCGCGCACAGCATATGCCACGCCCCCCCTACTATAATATAAAAGCGCATTGTGTTGTTGCCTTGCGCGCTCGCTTTATGTATGTCGCTTGCTATTGAATTTGTGCAACGCTCAACCACAGCATCGTTTACGTTGACGATTTTCCCGCCGGCAGGATGCCGCAAATACACCGTTAGGGGCCCGTAGCCGCCGCTCACTGATGGCGGTGTAAGCACACGTTTTTCAACGCATTTTCAAAGTCAATATTTGACAAAAGCTGGTGAACTAAATCAAATATCATTAAATACGGCGGCGGCAATTTGCATGCGAAAGTCAACCAAAAAAAAAACCGACATGAAATCACTTTCGCACATCGCCGCCCATCAATCGATGTCGAATCCTTTTAGCGATTGCCCGCGCGCCCAGCTATTGACGGCTCCAGCCCGCGCGACTATTAATTGTATGTGGCACACACTTGAGTGCATACTGACAATATATCCTTTTGAATATCCTTGAAATGCTGCGCTTCAGTCACAGATCAAACTGCGTTGCCTTAAACAAAAAAAAAAACAAAAAACTGTTTTTATTCACAACTTTCAAAGCTTTTTGCCTGTGGCTTCTATTTATATTTTTACTCCTTTATTGCCAGCATACCTTACCGATTTCCCAGCCGATGGCCCGTACGCACTGGGACGCGTTTTGATTTGCGCTGTAAAACGCTTCTCAGCGCGTTCAATGTTTCCCCAGCGCTTGAGCGGAGTGATTTGCTTCCTTCCATTCCTTTGACTTTGTGCTAAACTAATTCAAACAAAGACCCAACTAGGCTTGTGCTGTTTGCGTAAAAACACTCGCGCCAAATCAGTCGAGCTCCCTTTCGATCGCCCCTCGCTTAGGCTAACCCTTTTTCGCCCCTACAAATCGTACAGTTTGCATGGATTTTCTCATTCGCTTCTTTTCTTTGAAATTTTATTTGATTGTTTTTTGGCTCTTCACACTTGACTGCAAGTGTAAAAGTTCACTTCCTTCTTTTTCCACTTGAATTGTCAAAAACTTTTCTACTTCTTCCGCACAGCCGCCACAAAAACACATAACGTCCGTCAAGTTTAATGTGCGACATCCGTTGTGGCTGCTGCGGCTTACAGTTGGCTTAACTGGCTTTACTTCTACCTACTTGCAGCAATATGTTGAAGCTCACAAATTATCAAATCGTACCCTTGCGCGTCACCATTTTGCCTCTTTCTCGTTTTAATTAACTCGATTTCTCACTTGAGTGGGTCAATTTCTTGCCTTCGAAAGCAAACACAAATTCTACTCAAGCAGCGCTTACCAGTTCACATGCATATGTTTGTATGTATGCCAGATTTCTTATGTGTTTTCTCATGCAAACTCATGTGCGCGCATAAGTGTTCGCTTGCACAGCAAATGTGTTAATATTTACACGCCTTTAACACTATTTCATATACAGAAATAAATTGATTAATTGTCTAAATTGGCAGGCGCTGGAAATTGGTACTCAAAGTAATTTATGAAATTCATAAGTTTTTTGTGTTTTTTTTTTTTTTGTTTTTGGAAACTAAAGTGGTATGCAGTAATGGCCTTAAATTGGTTCTTAAGTAAATTAAGACTAAATTTATTTGAAAGTGTTGTGTAGCCATGTCTGAAATTTCGTAGACGAAATTTAAAATATAGAGCGAAATTCCGTTCTTTAGATTATATATATGTATATATATATTTTTTTTTTTTGTAATATGGTACATTTCAAAAGAACTATTACTACCAATAGTAACCTAAGGGACGGGAGTTGAGTCTACGCGATCTGGATCACGTAAGCAATGCGGACATGTTCGACGTTGGCATCACGAGTTTGGGCTGCAGATCTTTTATGTGCTTTGGCCTGCTGTACTTTGGGCCTCCAAATGACCCGGTCTTGTGTACCATCTGCAGTTTTTTATCCCCAGCTTCTTTATACCTTCCATCAGTCCGTCGGTCAGTCTTGAACTTGTTCTTCACAATAATTTCAAATGGCAAACATTTTTACAAGCTTTGATTATGTTTTACCTGTGTGTAATCAAATTTGGTATTCAATTGTTAACTTCAATTTAAACTTCAAGTTTAGCTCAGAACCCGATGACAATGCAATGTTAAGTATAAATTAATCCGCTAGGTGGCACAGATGTCGAGGTATTTGAAAAAGCCGTATTTATGGTCAGATATGGTTAATATATCTACATTAGACTGCATCACCCAAAAAAAGTTACAGTTTTTCCGGCGGGATTTCAAAATACTAATATATTCTAAGACTTCTACCAAAATATTTCGAAATACTATAAGATTTACGTGAGCTGGACCGGTGTGAAAATATCTCTAAAAATGGAGTTTTTTATGAATAAAAATTGTTTCTT
>NW_016192587.1:3242-3409 GCF_001687245.7 Rhagoletis zephyria | reverse complement strand
AGCTGCTGGAGCTGACGGCCTGTCAGCCGAGCTATTCAAGTACGGCGGCTAGGAGCTGACGAGGCGCATGCAGCAGCTCGTATGCAGAATATGGTCAGATGAACGCATGCCCGACGACTGGAATTTAAGTCTGCTCTGCCCAATCCACAAGAAAGGTGACCCCGCCA
>NW_016192587.1:2920-3042 GCF_001687245.7 Rhagoletis zephyria | reverse complement strand
AGCACTAAAAAGAGTTGCCTATACATCGCTATGTCTGAATTTGGCATCCCCTCAAAACTCATACGGTTGTGTAAAATGACGTTGAGCAATACCACCAGCTCCGTCAGAATTGGAAAAGACCT
>NW_016192587.1:0-2750 GCF_001687245.7 Rhagoletis zephyria | reverse complement strand
ACTGATTGGGCCTTATCAGTGTGGCTTTAGACCTGGCAAATCCACCATAGACCAGGTATTCACAATACGCCAAATCTTGGAAGAAAACCCGCGAGAGAAGGATCGACACTCACCACCTATTTGTCGACTTTAAAGCCGTTTTTGACAGCACTAAAAAGAGTTGCCTATACATCGCTATGTCTGAATTTGGCATCCCCTCAAAACTCATACGGCTGTGTAAAATGACGTTGAGCAATACCACCAGCTCCGTCAGAATTGGGAAAGACTTCTCCGACCTGTTCGCCACAAAACGCGGTTTCAGAAAGGGCGACTCCCTTTCATGTGACTTCTTTAATCTGATGATGGAGAAGATAATAAGAGCTGCAGAAATGAACCGCTCAGGAACAATTTACTACAAGAGTGTGCAATTGATGGCTTATGCCGATGACATCGAAATCATCGGTAACAAAAACCGCGAATTCTGTTCTGCCGTTTCCAAGTTGGATACGGAAGCAAAGCGAATGGGTCTGGTGGTAAACGAGGACAAGACGAAGTACCTCCTGTCATCACATAAACAGTCAGCACATTCGCGCCTTGGCACCCACGTCACTGTTGACAGTTACAATTTCGAGAAAGTAGAGAATTTCTTTTATTCTTTCTTTGGAACCAGCAAAATAGAGCGGCTCCGCTGGCTTGGCCATGTCGTTCGCATGGACACCGACGCTCCAGCTCTGAAAGTATTCAACTTGTAACCCGCAGGTTGTAGCAGTGGAAGGGGGAGGCCCCCACTGCGATGGAAAGATCAGGTAGAGGAGAACTTTGCTTCACTTGGCGTTTCCAATTGGCGTCAGTTGGCACAGAGGAGAAACGACTGGCGTGCTTTGCTGAACTCGGCCAAAATCGCTTAGGCGGTTACAGCGCCAAAAAAGAAGAAGAAGAAGGTTTCAAACCCATTTATTATTATTTATTTCATGGTAGGAAAGCTTCTCAAACAGCATAGAAGCAATTTTTTCGATTCAAGTTGTTGAAAAGTAATAAATATCTAAATCCCGGGACTAATCGCGGTATCCCGGGATCGGAAAAATCCGAAAAATTAACATCCCTAGTACAGACGCTACACACATCGCATAGCATCTCGCAGCGGAGACACGAACCAAAACACATTTAGCTCTATATCTTTCCAACTAGTATTTGGAACTCAATATATAAGATATCGTTTGAAAGGTTTGAAAATAGCACTAAATATGTTTGGTGTACCCACATGCCCCCTTAAACCGGCAGAAGCAAAAAGACGAGTTTTGTTTCGCAACGCTTTAGCCAAATTTTTAAGAATCCGGTTAATCGTTTATGAAGCTTGAATACATTTTCTGGACACACTCTGTAGACCTTTCCAGCGATACCTTAAACATGTCGATTGGACGTCTGGATAAAAACTTCCAAATCTCGTGTATATATAAGCGAGTCATTTCAGCATGCTACTGGGGCTGCTTTCGTCACTCGCGCACTGCCGTGCGCTGTGATCGTATACTTTCAAGTAGCACTATTTATTTTTGCGAAGTTATTTTAAAATAATTCTTAATGCGTCCTCTAGCTTATACTATGTCTTCAAATTTATTTAGTAAGTTTTAAACTTGTATTACAGGTTGATAATTTTCCTTATATATATAAAAAAAAAGATATTCCAAAAATTTCTAATTTGGAAAATATTAAGATTTTTAATGGCGCAGATCTTGCAAGTCCAGCACCAGCCAAACCAGTGTTTATATGCAAAATAATAAGGTGCATTTCTACTTTAAGATCCCGTAAGCACTTTTTGCACAGGTTTGCACGAAGTTCTAATTTTCTTCAATAAACATGGCATGCATCGGAAGATAGTAGCTTAAGGCAACAAAGATAATAATGCTGTAATGAAAAATATTTTGGATATAGTGGGAAGAGTCATTGACAGTACAATGCGCTATGGTCTGGCGACTATCATTTGCTGACCAAAAGTCGATAAGTAACCCAGATGATTTGAAATTCACTGTTTTGGGGTTTTAGAGGTTGCTGATTTCGAATATGATGTCAACTTTTTGAAATTCGAAATGGCGGATCCAATATGGCGACCAAATTTTATAATTTTCACCAGAAACTCATCTAAATAGGGGTTTCGAGGTCGCTGATTTCAAATCTGATATCAGATTTTTGAAATAGCGAATGGCGGATCCAATATGGAGTTATCGGATTCGGATAAAAAAAATTAAGCTTAAAATAGCCAAAAATATTTTGGCGTTTCAATTATAAATATTGATAAGATAATAATTTAAATATAAGAATGATGAATGTCTGGCATTATTCTGTATATTGGAGGTACGGGAAAATTTGGGCGGGCCACACCCATTTATGGTCCAAAAAATTATATTGGTGGATGCATTGCTCTTGCAAAATTTCAACAACACCTGCATTCTTTGCATAGTTACGACTTTTGACACGCTAAAATTGAAAAAGGGCACACTGTACGCCGTGGTGTCGTGGTCAGCAGTGCGCGCTACCATTACGAAGTACCTGGGTTCAAGCCCGGTTTAACGCAACATAAAAAATAATAACAAAATAGTGATTTCTATTAGCGTAAAACTGTAGGTCCCTCCCCTTTGTGTGACAACNCACCAGAAACTCATCTAAATAGGGGTTTCGAGGTCGCTGATTTCAAATCTGATATCAGATTTTTGAAATAGCGAATGGCGGATCCAATATGGAGTTATCGGATTCGGATAAAAAAAATTAAGCTTAAA
>NW_016192586.1:0-3409 GCF_001687245.7 Rhagoletis zephyria | reverse complement strand
ACCCAATACTTCATCGATAAAACGCCCCGAGCCGACTATGTATTTACGAGTTCGGCTAATCTCAATGCCCCAGAGCCCCTCGGGGCTATTAAGGATGTGAGAGCCAAATTACTTTAACCTTAGCCTCGCAAACGCTGGGCACCCAAGAAGGTAGTGTTGAAGGGATTCCACCTCGTCATTTCCAGGCTACTGGACATGCGAGGTCAAAAGTGAAGCTGCGGCTTTTGAGTGTGAGGAGTGCCCTCGACCGCCCCCTGTCCACCTTCGGCCAGAAGGACCTCGCAATTGTGCATGTCTGGTTTCCGCCCAGCGCTCGCTTAGCTGATATGTGATTACAAGTAACAAAAATGTATGTATGAGGGAAGTTCCAAAACATATTCATATTCAAGAAAAAGCTTTTGTCCTTCATATTCATTCAATTTGTTTCACAACGTTTGATTGTTGCTATGTCGATACTCATATCAACGCACCTATTCATTTAAATTTATTAAAGGTCAATTAGAATATGAATGATTCATTTGTAGTTTTGAATGGATTCGTGCTGAAGTCTAATATGCATGAACATACCTATGTACCAGGGCTGTTGCGAATATTCGCATTCGCATTCGCAACCGCGCAGCTTTCGCATTAATCTTATCATTCGCATTCGCTTTCGCATTCGCAATAATTAATGCGGAGCTTTTGCGAATGCGAATATTATGCAAGTGCGCAGATAAAACGTATATCTGGCAAATAAAAAGACAAATTGTAGTCAATATTTTTTGCCTGTGAAGATGCTACGTTTAAACTGTCCCCCTACGTTCCCCTTCTTTTGTAAATTAAAGTCAAAGAGTAAGATCCTTCAATAGGTATTTCCAGCGAAAATCTTCAACGTCCAGCTATAAAGAGAATCGACTATTTGCGCGTTAAAGTAAACCTTTAATTTACTTTTTCTTAGATGAAGAAATAATTTTTTATTTCATAAAACGACTTCTTATGATTAAGTTCCGTGTTTTCTTTTATTACTTAGGAGAAAAACACGCCAAATAATTTTGACCGGTTTTACTATGCAAATACTCTGTGCGCTCGAAAACATGCAATATATCGTTGGTATAGTATGGAAAGGGCCTAACTCTTATCGCCGCTGAAATACAAAAAGCCTTATAAGGTTAGGCTAAGTTAATTAACTAACTAAAAATCCAAAATTACCTTTTCGATTGATAACAATGCATTTCTTCGCATCATAAGTCCCTTCATCGTTTTATACCATAACAATTTTTCGTTAGTTGTGTTTTTTTTTTGCATTTCAGCGACAATGTGAATTACCTCCTTTCCATATTAACGATATCAAAATATCAAAACACATTGAGCGCATGAAATGGAATAACAAAACGGATTTGGTGGCTTATGGTACCGACAGCGGTGAGCAATTAATTGTGACTACCTGCAACTAGGAAAAATCGAGCTCAGCTAATAAAAAAACGAATTACAAACTATTCATTGCAGGGGAACCTTTTCAAGAAGACCCGGGAACTAAGCATATCTGAGATCTGCATCGTCCGTGATTCCAATAATTAAAATTATTATAAAAAATTGGGCGTCTTTTTAACAAAATTACAAAAATTAAGAAGAAGAACGATGGTAGATTGTGAAGACGAAAGTCAGGAGGATACATCCGACATTTGCAGCCCCGATGCAATTCTCCAAAAGGAATTATTGCACCGCAATAAAAAAATAAATATAACTGAAAGTCCTCTCAATTGGTGCAGCGTCAATCGAAAAGAATTTATAGTTTAGTCAAATTTCAAGTGTTGTCGCATCGAGCGAGTAGTTATTTAGTGGCGCAGGTTTGATTTCCGACCCTTCAAGAAACAGGCTGTCACCCGAAAAGGCAGCAACATTACTTTTTATCAAATACAATGTTCCAATTTTTAAATTCAAGTACTAAATAAAAAAAATTAAAAATTACTAACTTTCCCATTTTTTATTTACCTAAATAACCTAATTTACTCACCTACATTATTTCTTAAAAATACTTGACTTCCGCATTCGCATCCGCATCTGCGGATGTTTGCTTTTAAACATCCGCATCCGCATTCGCATCCGCGGATGTCTAAAATTCCACATTCGCAATATCCCTACTATGTACGTACAAATATGTATCTAAAGAAGTATTTTCCACACATGATTCAAAACTGTGCTATTAAAGTGAAGCGAATCGCAATCGGCTCGTATGGGGAACGCGATAAAAAAAAAATAGTAAAAAATAATAATTAGTAACTAAAAAAAAAAAAACTTTGCTGTGGGACTCGAACCTTAGCCTCGAAAGCTAATAATAAAACTCAAATTGTGCAAGAGCTATGCACGTCGCCCATACAAGCTACGCCATGTCACACATACATACACAAGCGACTAAACACGTACAAGTGCTCGCTTTGTCCCATTTCGAAATTAGACAATTGATTGAAGTTCGAAATTTATAAATAGAATAATTGCGTGAACAGAATCAATGCGCCAGCGTGAATCCATCGAAATTGAGTTCATACATTTTCTTATATTTAACATTTCACTAACTTTGACGGAGCAAAGTTAAAGCACAGATTGGGACGTTACCATTAGTTTTTCGAACATAAACGCGATTCAATATGGCAATTGTACCGCATTTCTAATAACTGAGAGTTGGCACAGATGAAAGCCCGCCGACTTCGAATCCGCAGATGCGAGTTCATATCCCAGTGCACCAGGTGTGTGTGTTGTGTTGTTGGCACGAGATATGAATGAGAAGCGGAGCAAGTTGAAGGGCGTGCTTCCGGTGTTTGTGTGTGTTTGAGCGTCTGATGATGTGAGGCAGGTAGTAGCAAACGCAGCAGAGAGAAGTAGAAGTAAGAAGTTCAGATGACGAGTACGAGGGGAGGGGGAGAGGTAGGAAGGGGGGGGNCCACTTCGAATCCGCAGATGCGAGTTCATATCCCAGTGCACCAGGTGTGTGTTGTGTTGTTGGCACGAGATATGAATAAGAAGCGCGGAGCAAGTTGAAGGGGCGTGCTTCCGGTGTTTGTGTGTGTTTGAGCGTCTGATGATGTGAGGCAGGTATAGGTAGGTATAGAGGTATATAGGTATAGGTATGTAGAGTATGCAAACGCAGCAGAGAGAAGTAGAAGTAAGAAGTTCAGATGATGAGTACGAGGGGTGGAAAGNCAGGTATAGGTAGGTATAGAGGTATATAGGTATAGGTATGTAGAGTATGCAAACGCAGCAGAGAGAAGTAGAAGTAAGAAGTTCAGATGATGAGTACGAGGGGTGGAAAGGGGGAGGGAGGAGGAGAGGAGGAGAGAGAGAGTGAGGCCAGGTGAAGGGGGTGCGGAGAAAAGAAGGGGCGGGGGTGGATGAAAGGGCGGTGGAGGAGGTGGAGGGATGGGTATGGGAGAGT
>NW_016192585.1:0-3409 GCF_001687245.7 Rhagoletis zephyria | reverse complement strand
TATATATATATATATTATGTTGGAATTGTGGACCCTGTGCGACACGCCTCCATTCGAGACAAAAAATTTATATGAGATATCTTCGACTATACATAGTAGCATCGACGTAGGGTGTAGGCTTAGTAAATCTGATGTAAAAATTTACTTCCTACGTTTAAGGACCACCCTAATGTATGTATGTATGTATATATATATATATATAAGTGTTCTCATTTTCAGCTGCCTTGGTAATTGTAATACAGAAATTCAAAAGGATTCTCATAAAAGCTCCAATAAATTAATAAATTTCGTGCGCGACTTAGAACCAAAGCAGCATAAAATCTAATAAGACGAACTACTTCTACATAAGCGGACTAAGTGCTTGCGCAAATGAGAGACAGATGCAGCTATGTGTGCTGTTGTGCAGTTGGAGCTTTAAATAAACAAAACACAATCGTCATTATCAAGAATCGTCGTCACTGTCATCAACAAATGTTGGCAGTGCCACCAACAAAATGACCCAGCCAATGCGCGCTCATACAAACGAAACAATGAGGGAATGGACCGGCGGCTTGCAGCAGTGAGAGGGATCCACNGTGCTGTTGTGCAGTTGGAGCTTTAAATAAACAAAACACAATCGTCATTACCAAGAATCGTCGTCACTGTCATCAACAAATGTTGGCAGTGCCACCAACAAAATGACCCAGCCAATGCGCACTCATACAAACGAAACAATGAAGGAGGGGAGCAGTGAGAGGGATCCACAAAAAAAAAGCCAACTTTATTGGTTGGCATTACGAATGAATCGAAGGTTCTACAATTCCTTAACAATGAGACGTTAAATGTTTTCTGCTTCCTACAATTAATTTCATTTTGCTTGCGCTGGCTCTTTCACTCCTCCTTCACGCCACACTTTTTAGCCCGCTGAAGTCAGTCGTCGGCGGCATCGTTGGTTGGTCTGTGGGGGTCTGTGCGCCACTCCCTTGCCGTCTGTGCGCCTGACTGTCCATTTGCGTGTACTCTTTCTTGTCTATCAGCGCTTGTCTGTTGCACTGTCTGTTTTCGTCCGCCGATAGCGTGGAGTATAGTAATTCAGTGTACATCCATACATTCAGATGTTGCAACAACAGCCAGTCAAACAAATAGACGAACAGACAAACAGAGAGTCGCAGAGTCGCAGAGTCAAAGAATCTGACGGTAAAATTTCTTCAACGTTTTGCATTTCAATTCTGCTAATTTAATTGAGTTCACATTTTCAGTGGCTTCACAATTCACTTCATTTTGCTGTGCGATTCGCGATATGCCAGCGATATTTCGCCATCTTCGGCGCTGTCTTCAATAATTTCAATTTGTGGTGGAGTACATACACCCAAGTACTACGTGGCACATGTCGGCCAAGTAGCCGCACAACAGCCAACCATCCAACCATCCAGCCATCCAGTCATCCAACCAGCCACTAGTGTCGTCTGAATGCAATGCTTGCAGTGGCTTCTCTCAGCTTTCAGCTTTCAGCTTCGAACTTGCAACTCCTTAGCAATCGACAACTGCCAATCTTCAGTTCGGATCGGCTGCCATGCAATTAGGGCATATCGAGCGTTTTCAATGCTTTCTTGCTTCCTAGCAGCGACTGGCGCAATACGCGACCAACGTGCAGAGTAGCAAGCAGCAGCTACTCGGCGACTTTATTGAATTGTGGCTAATGAGTTCATTTGTTTGACATTCACGCGGCGGTAGCAATGTCGGCGGTAGCAGTGGTGGAGCTCAACGTGAATTTAATTATTCAAATTTCTTTTTATGAAAATATTATCGAAAGAATACTCGTAAGTAACAAAAATATATTTTAACCCTCTCTGGCTTAATACTCGTATATATGTATGTATGTATGTATGTATGTATGTAGCTTATAATAAAGGGCGGAAAAATCAATACTGCCAATCAGCAGCACAAATTTAATAACACAATTTTCTACTTCACAAACAAAATCAACACCGGCTACGGCTTTGGCGCCTTTTCATTTATTTACGTGGTAAATCATTCAACAGATTTGTGGGCTCTGGAAAACAAGTTGTTCGCCGTGGAACGCGCAATGCATTTTAATACACGTACATATGCAACACTTTCAACTTGCCGCAATTTCCGATTGAATTTTATTATTAAATTTTCTATCATCAATGCTTCGGTTGCATATTTAATTAGTTGCGCCTGCTTTTGTGGCAAGCATGCTCAGGTGGAAGGAATGTCAAGTACGCGTACTTACTCGGTAAGTTGGTGAATCTGCGCACGGGCGCTTGTGGCAGGTTAAGAAGACATTCGTTTATACAAATAAACATGAATTTATGTAGCACCTACTTAATATATGTACATATGTGTGTATATATGTACGTGCACCTTCTTGCGTATTTGCATAATAGGGTGGCCCAAAAAAAAGTTCAGTCTTAATGCTCTTACCCCCTAGGATTGTTCTACATCAAAAAAGTATAGCACGGTTTTTTTGAGAAATAAAAAAATATTTAGATTTTACATGAGAGAAAAACAAATTTTCATATAAATCGTATAGAATTCTTGAAAATCAATATTTTTCGATCGGAAAACTCCGCTTCTCTTCAGAAGACTTCCAATAATAATGTCCAATTGTTTATTTAACCATTTTTAAATATTAACTATTTTTTATTGGTCTCCCGAAAGTACTAAAAAAATGCCGTAAAAAAACGTTAGTATTGAGAAATATATAATAAAATAAATAAGTAGGTTTTGGTATTGGAAGTCCGATCGAAAAGTATTGATCTTTAACAATTCCACACCATTTCTACGAGAAAATTTTGTTTCCCATATAAAATACTTTCGACAATTTTGAACGCATTTAGCAATCACTAAATATTTTTCGATTTCAGAATAAAACAAGTAATTTTTAGCAACAAAAAAAAATATATATATATTTCATGATCCACTAATCGGATGTAAGCCAGATTAGTATAGGACCACCTCTGAGACACTACCTTTCCGATGCAAAAAGAATTATCGAAATATCGTTGACGTGCTCCAAAGTTATGCGGTAACATCCAAAAACAAAAAAATTATTCCGACAGACTGATAACCTCCTCCTTTTTTGGAAGTCGCTTAAAAAGAGAGATATATTGTTTTAGATATATATATGTACAACAATTCTAGGAGTGGGCGTATTAAATATCGGACTTTACTTTTTTCACATGCATTTTTGAACCACCCTTGTATATAAACCTACGCATGTAGATACATGTATTGTATGTAAAAATATTCCTGCCTGCCACTTCAATCTCAAATTAAATTTTTTTCTCCTTCCCTTTACCAAGTATTAAGTCATTCTGTGCACATGTTGCCGAATGTTTAAAAATTAATTCTCGAGCTCAATTGAGCCATTAAAAAGTATTAAGAAACCTTAGAATGCCTTATT
>NW_016192583.1:0-3409 GCF_001687245.7 Rhagoletis zephyria | reverse complement strand
TTTTTTTTTTTAAGTTTTGACCTCATTAAACAGTTCGTTAGAAACATAACTAACTCAATTAGTGCATTGTATCAAAGAAATACATCGATGTTAATAGCACATCTTTAGGGGTCTTAATACATTCTAACTAAGTAGTTACCATGCAGGTAATAGTTAACCTAAAATAAGTAACGGGTGATTTTTTTGAGGTTAGGATTTTCATGCATTAGTGTTTGACAGATCACGTGGGATTTCAGACATGGTGTCAAAGAGAAAGATGCTCAGTATGCTTTGACATTTCATCATGAATAGACTTACTAACGAGCAACGCTTGCAAATCATTGAATTTTATTACCAAAATCAGNAATCCTAACCTCAAAAAAATCACCCGTTATAAAAGCCCAGAGTACCAAAAACATTCTATTAATTGGCACACTGCAAGTGAACTTATTAATAACCAGTTTGTAGATAGCTGAAAACGAACTGACTCATTTTGTGACATCATCATGTAAAAGTAGTCAGTTGAAAGCAACGTAAAGTAGTCGAGGCGTAGTCACCCCTAGTTGTGAAAAAGTCAACTTATAGTGCATTTATAGTTACTTGAGTTCCCTACAGGTTTCTTTGTTTAACCAAATCCATATACATGCAAAATTCGAAGCTTCAAACATACTAGGGGTATTCAGGATCCGGTGCATACTCTCTACCATAGTTCACAGATTGCATAAATACTAAGGTACACCCTTTCCTTTTAAAAAGAATTATGGAAATCGGTTAACGTTGTCCAAAGTTATGCGAAAACATACATTTCGTTGAGTGAAAAAATAAAATATTATTTTTAAGCGAAGAAAAAAAAATCAAGACACACATACATACCTATATCAAAATTAAACTATTATATTATTTTGTAATTTAATTCGAGATG
Source organism: Rhagoletis zephyria (assembly GCF_001687245.7). Taxonomy (NCBI): domain Eukaryota; kingdom Metazoa; phylum Arthropoda; class Insecta; order Diptera; family Tephritidae; genus Rhagoletis; species Rhagoletis zephyria. The sequence goes on along the minus strand of NW_016192583.1, from coordinate 2,508 downwards.
GTTTTAAATGCAGATACCTTAAATGCTTTACAAAAAAAAATATTAAAATAAAGCAATAAAATAGAAAAAAAAAGATTACGATTTTATGGATCATACCTCTGTGCTATGGAGAAGACCATATCGAATTTTATAAATTCAAGAATTAGTTTTTGCATACAAAGGAAATCGCTTCCGTCCCACATTTAATTGAAATAAATAATACAAACTGCCAAAAGTGTAAAATTAAAATAAAAAATAAATCTTAGCATACATATGTGTTTGTTCGGTGGACCAAACAATACCAAATGTCGGTGATTCCATCAATGCGAAAGACCACCAAAATTTTCCGAATTCTCCAGCTATCACACGCGTTCAGTTCATTAAATTATTGAATGCATAAAATTATTAACAATGCAGTGAAATTTAGTTGCCACGAAAAGCTCATGTCGGTAACTTGATTTTCTCGAAAGGATTTGCCAATAAGCTTCGCCCCACAATCTCCTTCAAATCAATGAACTCAATTGTAGTCATGAATTTTTGCATTTACAATTTTAAAAGCATTTCCCTTTTTTACATTTCGGGTGAACGATGCCAAAAGTTGAGATATTTCTTACAAAAATGTTATATGCTATTCCGTATGTAAATATGTATGTATGCATATTCATAAATATTTACATACATCCACACTTACTTACTTACATATGTATAATAATAAGTACTTGCTTAACTGCAAAATTTTTACTGCTGGCTCCAAAAGAAAACTGCATAAATTTTCCACTAGACAGCTTTACACACATACTTGGCAGTAGGTTTGCATATGTGTATGGTAATAAAATATATTGCAGCGCAGCTTTGATGCCCCAATGAGGTTGTATAAAAAGTAGGAACAGAAGCAAGCTAACTGGTGTTGTCGTAAGTCTTCGTTCAGCTGAAAGTAATTGTGTGGTAGCACTCCGCCCTGGCAAATGTCGCAACAACATATCAATCTAGCCCGGTGGATCGTCGAGCAGAGTGGACCACTGTTTTTGTGTTGTGAATCTCAACTTTTACTGCAGTGCTGCAGTGCATCGAAGCAAAAGTTTCACTTTGCATAGCCCAAAACAGCGCCACTGCAGCTCCAAAGCAGGAATGGCCAAGCAACCAATTGAGTAAGTGAGCTGTGCATGTGTTTGTATTAAATATTGCAAATGTGTGCGTAATGCAAATTTATATTACTAGTTTGTTATGCTATTGTAGTTGGTTGTTGTTGGTAGTCTTCTAATAAAATTTGCAACGGATGCAATAATCAGCTTACATCCGAACGGAAAAGCAGCAGTAATTTCAATCGAGAGCAAGCAAACGACAGACAGATGAATGGACGAAACCCAGCCCGATATGAGGACAATTGCTTGAATGCAAAGTGCTGGAGTGCAAATGATTGCAGAAAACTTATGTCATGCTTACAATGTTGACATTATTATATGTGCGCTCATGACTATGTGATGTATGCCGAATTCACAAAGAAGTAAATGCAAACTATTCATCACAATAAAGCTCGGTTTCTCCGTATGACGTGCAACTAAGTTTTTATGCGGTTGTGAACCCAAAAGGTGTTTCAGGCGAAATGATTTAAAGTACTCCACACCCATGCAGCTGAAATAATTTGCAGCATAGACTTTAACATGCTGAGACTAACTGAAACGCGAAATAGAATATGGTAACAGATCAGAATAAATCTGTCGCCATATGTCAGAAGAAGCCTAAGTTTTAAGCAACTTCTACACTCCCGTAGTATTTTTCGGGCTGCGATTAATTCCATAGTCAATATGGCTGCAAATTTAGCTACCTGACGACAAAAACCTTAAAACTGTCCATGGGTAATGAGTGTGCTGGATTGTTCTTAAATTTTTGCGATTTTTGCATAGCAACAAAGTTACTGAGCAAATAAAACTTTCGTAAAATATTTTCGTTTCTAATTTTTTAGAGTTCTAACTGGCATATCTACTCACAAACAAGGGACACAAATACGGTTTAAACATTTTTACAAGCCTTAAAACGAATATAGTATTCACTACAGCTAAAATAAAAAGTAAAGCGGTCATGGCAATAAAAGCCCATTTTCTTTAAAACCCCCGTTTGGACTCGACAAAAGTTCGAAGCAATTTTAGAGAAGTGTGCGGATAAGTCTCGTAAAAATATGCTTTCGCCTCGCATTAAAATCGGAATTTTAAAACAATGACTGTAAGAAATTCAAACATAATTGCCAATGAATTCTGCCGCCCTTGCCGCGATGAGGAAGTTATTGAAAGCATAGAAAAGTGTATGTGTCTTGATCGTGCGCTAGAGAGGCCTAGAGAACGCTTTTCGTCCGTCTGGCGGACCTAAGCGAAGCAGGAATTCATGAACTCTCCCGCTCTCTATCACATACGTACAAGTTTCAGGATGAGAAAAAAAATATATTCTAAAAGCTTTCACTAAAATTTTGTATATCTAAAACCATATCGGAAGTAACGGGTGATTTTTTTGAGGTTAGGATTTTCATGCATTAGT
>NW_016192582.1:0-3410 GCF_001687245.7 Rhagoletis zephyria | reverse complement strand
GTATTGCAAAATTGCGAAATTTTAATAGTAGGCTTGCTGTAAGTTGGAAGACTTATAGTAAAAATAGGGTATAATATAGAGAAACAAGAATTACCGAAACATACCCGAAAACAGCACCAAAAAAAACTATGAAAGTACAATAGCCACACTTTTGCACTTGCTCATGTAGTCTCAGGTAGCCTGCGCTGCCCATCACTGCTATAAATACACTTTTAGTTCTTTGCGACTCTTTAATAATCCTTGTCCAATAATTCTTCAATTATGAGCTTGCTCTTAGGCCGTTTTGAATGAAAAACTATTTTGGAAAAGCAACAACAATTTGAAAAATTGTAGAAGTGATAGCTAGTTCGAAAATCACCACATTTCCTCATCAGACTTCTTCAACTTTTATTTTGTAATATGTATTAACATAAATTTGTTGTATTTTTTCTTTAAGAAATGAGTAACTAAAGAAAAGTATTTATTAAAATAAATCATTATGAATTAAATTAAAAAATTCAAAAAAAAATTTTTGATTGAAAATCGATTTTTTTCCACAATCCATAAAAAATCCAAGAGCTAAAAAAATTTATTTTTTTTAGTTCCTTGATTTTTTTCTGGATTGTGAGAGAAACCGATTTTCAACAAAAACTTTTTTTTATCTAAATTTTCTAATTTAGTTATTAAGTTTTATTTCAATAATATTTTTAAATAACAACAAATTTTTTAAATATTACAAAATAAAAATAACCGATTGAAGATATCTATTTTGTGGACAACAACGGCTATTAGTTTACCGTGCTTGTTCTTATACAGGAATTTGTGCCAGTCTTGAAACCTTCCGTAATTTTCCTAACTTTCTGCAGTTTTCCCCTTCAGCTACATCTCGAGCCCACCCTACTCATGCCTTCTCTCTGTTTATTATGGAAAAATGTACATACGTATTGCTTTCCTCTTCAGCTCGCAATAGTCACTTATGGTTCGCTGTAATCCAATTACTTCTGCGGTACTACGTAGTGAGCGGTCCCACTCGAGATCGGACCTTCCTTGCCTTGTTAGTCGTAGGTACACGGAGGCGAGAACTTACATATGTTGGCTGCAACAATGCGATAGTGATCCCAGTCAATATTTATTCCTCGAAACGTTCGTTCAAGAAACATTTTTGGAAATTACTTTAGGTGTTTCTCTAATTACTTTTCTTCAGCTTAATATACCTAGGATAATTGGTTGTATTGCCACGTCTGAAAAACCCGAGTACAAGAGTGTGATAACAACACTAGAGCCAAATATACATAGTACAATACCCGTGTTAGAAGATTTATAGGTGGCAACTGAAAACTCGTCAATGAGTCAAAATAGTTTGTAGGCTTAGCAATAAGACTAAAAACTCTTTTTCGACGAAAGGATAAAAAAGGCCTAGAATTTTGATAGCAATCAAAGAATCACGCGTAATTACTTGGTTATTTTTTGAAAACAATTATTTAGAAAGTTTACTAAGAAAATTTGTCGACGAGGCATTTGAGATGTTGACGCAACAATGAATGTACGTACAGTGACGAACAAAAGTATTGACACACAGAATTTTTCGCAATATTTATATGCAAAGTTTTTTATTCTAATTTCTTTTCGATAATTTTTTATAAACACATAGTTCATACTACACCAAAAATCATAAAAACAAGATATCTAAACTTTGTGCAAAACTGAGGAAAATTCAAAAAAATGTGCATACTAATTTGCAACTTTCTATTCAGATTTTCTAGAAAAATTTGCAGTATACTATTTATAGCCCATTTAATTTTAGTATAACAAAGTGCAAGTTTGAAGTTGCTAGAAAATCGCGTTTGGCAATTATTTTTTTTTTGTGTTATTATTTTCTTCCATACAAAAAAATTAAAAAAAAAAAATGGCGAAAATCAAAGCGATTTTTTAGCAACTTCAAACTTGCACTTTGTTATACTAAAATTTAATGGTCTCCAAAAATGCATACTTGGAATTTTCTAGAGAATCTGAATAGAAAGCTTAAAAGTAGTATGCAAATTTATTAAATTTCCTGAGTTTTTCGCAAAGGTTAGCGATCTTATATTTGTTTTTTTTTTTAATAAAAAATTATCGAAATAAATTATAATGAAAAACTTTGTATATATTGCGAAAAATTCTCTGTGCCATTACTTTTGTTCGTCACTGTATGTATATAAATAAGAAATTTAAACTTTCAACTTGTCCTTTTGAAACAAATTGAAGTTTCTTCGCTACTCCAAGTTTTCAAATCTGTAGCCATCTCTGCGCGCCAGCCTCCAACATCGTAAAACTTTGAATTTGCTACCCTTCATTTTCGTTATTGTGACTGACATTGCACTTTGTTGGCAATATGACAACACAATTTTTATGGCAAACAAACAATAAAGTGTGCAAACTACGACAAATTCCTGGAAAAGGACATCAAATTAAATAGAAAGCACACTCACACCAACAACGAATATACTTTTGCGAACATCGGATTGATTCGAGCGCGCGCCTGCCCTGGGCATGCCAGGTTGGGTGGCATGAAGTTGCATGAAAAGTGAAAATAACTTTTACTAGCATTTTCCGACAGTCGCGCAGAATCGACGGACGACCGACTCTCAGACAATTGTCGTTCGGGGTCGTTGGCGTACAAACAGCGACAATAACAACCAAAAAAATAAAAAATTAATTCGTAGTCGACATTGGCGTTGGCGTTGGAGTCGTCAGTGTGCGATTCCTTCAATGGCTTGCCTGGCATGCCTGGCTGGCTGCTGAAATTCCAAGTGCACATGCACATTTGAAAGCAGAGTTATAGTTATATGTATATACATATGTGCGTGTGGGTGTATCAGATCGCCTGTTTGCTAGTATATGTGGGGTGTGGCTGTTTTTGCCTTGATTCCAATGCTCCTTTTGCATTTTTACTTCCCCTCCTATATTTACATACATACATACTACTTTGTGCTTTTACGTTGGAAGTTGTAGATATTTTTAGGATATTTTTTATTTATTTTATTTTTTTGTTTTTGTTTTGCTTCTGTTGCGTCGGTGCGTCGCGCCAAAGCGCATATAAATAAATAAATTCATAGCATTGTCGCGACAACGACATCCTCGTCTGGGGTTCGCCGTCCTTCAGTTTGTGGTAGAGTGAGGCAAGTGATTGCGGTCGGTGGGGCGAAGTGGGTGCCTGCAGCTAGGTAGTATGCGATTGACGTTAACATTTGTGTGCTTATAAGCTTTTGCTTACTGTATATATGTATGTATGTAGTTCCGTGGCCATAAAAGGATAATTATGTACAAATTTAATTGGCTGCTCTTTAAATTGATTGCTGTATAGAATTTCAAGCGATTTTACATACATATATATATATGTATGCATATCACGTGTCACTTGGGAGTTGGTATACATACATATGTATGTTAAA
>NW_016192581.1:0-3410 GCF_001687245.7 Rhagoletis zephyria | reverse complement strand
GATATAAAAAGCGCTACACCATGTTACAGTTTTGCTCGTCACTGTATGTGCATTGGCTTTGCAAGCTTTCGAGAATATCGCTATTGTTTAATTTCTAACCTAACCTATTTATGTTTGTAACTAAATCGCCTAATGCTTTACCAAGCCGTACACGGATGTTTACGCATCAAATTTTATGAGTTCCTGGTACCCACGCCTTTTTCTTGTATTCTCTATTTATGCTTTAAAAGGAGATGAACACAACTAGAATTTGCTTGCAAGAGCTGGCCGATTCCATTTTTTTTCTCCCTCTGCGCATCAGTATGGTTAAGATTTTTGAAGATGAACTTGATTGGTGCACCCTTTCAGGCAACTTATGGGTGTATGTAGCTTGTAAGGGGAATTTCGCTTCAGGTGCTCATAACCATTAGCTTAATCTCTTTATTCCATGAACAAAAGCCTCATTAATCCGAAAATCCCTCCAAAATGATGCTTACTTAACCTCAACCGTGAGTTGGTTTGCGCCGAGACCAAAAATTAAACTTTTTTCTTTGTGAACCTTATTACGATCAAACCTTTTTTCTCCTGGATCTTGGAACAATTTTGCATAGAAGACTAAAGTCCTGAATCGACCGTTCTAAGATTTTCACACATTTTAGACTATTATTCAACAGTGTGAATCACCCTTTTTATCTATACATAAATATGTATCTTATGAGTTTACTACTAAATTTATTGATCTTAAGTAGAAAGCTATTTTGTTGTAGTACAATTAAAACTTATTTCTAATTCGACTGGTGCATTCCTGCAATTTCTTGTCGCCACTGGTTTTCGAGGATGACGACGAGGCGGTATGCGTGCTGCTGGTACGATTTCGTTTTGAGTAATAGCAGAAGATACAGAAACCATTCTGCGGTGTTGTACATCAAATGTTTGTAGGGCTGCGTGATGCCGACGAGGTACGATAGCGCGAATTCGATCTATAATTCAAAGAAAATCGATAGAAGTACAAAAATTTTAACTTTTTTTTTTCATTAGAAAAATAAAAATAAAATGAGAAACCTCCCTAAATGAGAGCAGTTGGGCATGCAATTTTATGAGGTATTTAACAAATAATTTCCCTCCTACCTCGAAATGCCCGTTGTGTAGTCTCTGACCGGTGTTCGCGCTTCGCGCCTATAACTACTAGCGCCAGCTGTCGATGAGGAGGAGGTCGTTGGGTCAAGCAGTGACATGGTGCGATGGTCGTATGTGCGTATAGGTCGACGACCAACGGTCGCATAACCATCCAATGTGGAATTAGTGAGCGTTGCACCACTTGGCAGTGTGCCATTGAATGTATATGAGGAACGTCTTTTCGGGCTGTAGGTATTATAGTAGTTTGCGCTCGCGCCCGCACCTACACCAGCACCCAAACTTACGCCACTTATGGCCNTTGTTCACGATAATAGTCACGGACTGCACTCGGTCCAACAATACTACTCGTGCGCTTGGGCTTCTTATCGTTAAAGCGGCAATAGAAACTGCGACGCTTTATACGATCAATTACACTTTCATTCGGATCGGAACTCTCGCCACGGGTGGGTGATGATAGTTGAGATGCGCGCGAGAGGCGCGACACTGTTGGCGATGGGGAGGCATGCAGCATATAATTATCCTCCGAGCAAACGGACCAATTGTCGAAATAAAGTTCAGGTTCTTCAGTGGGCGATAGGAAGGTCGACGTTGATGCGCAGTCATCCTGGTAACTGCGAGAGTCGGACGAGTAATTGGCAATGTTCTCAGTGGAAGGTGTTAATAAATGATTTCGATTTATTTCGTGCGTAGACGACGTGCGATAGCCTGACGTTTGTGATGTTTGCATCGATGAATTATTATTGGTCATATAGGAATTGTTATTATTTGTGGCATTATCCATCGATTGTAGACTGGAGCTGTTGTTTGAAGAGCTGTTCACCGCACCCGGGTATGGCGGCAGATTTGAGTAAATGCCATTGCCATTTATATAGGCTGCCTTCAAGTTGTTGCGATTTGTTGTGGAATTGTTGTCGATTTTATCCAATTTAGTAAGGTCCAGCATCAGACCCTTGCGCTTGTCTTTATTGCCCTGCGCTACTTCTTTAACCGGGGGCATAACGATATCCTTTTCACCACGACTCTTGGTTTTCAGACTTGTTGCAGTATCGTGCAAACACTCGACACACTGCTTCTCTTCGGTGTTTCCTCTAGGCGTCTTTGCTATTTCGCAGCTACATTTGGCAGTGTTGTCGCATTTCCGGACGCTACCACTATTGTTGGTCAGTAAGTTGGCAGCGATCGCAGCTGAAATGCTATTCGAACGATGGCACTCCGTCGTATTTTGGTAGATGGGCGAAGGTGATGATTCGCGTATTTGACGTTCCATATTGCTTGTTGAACGTGTGCTCTGAACACGCCGGTCAGCGCCACCCGCGTCCTTATCAGTTCGTTTAAAAAGCCCTAGTACTCGATTCACAGCATTCCGATTAAAAGTCCCTGGCATTTCCTCTACGCTGATGGCCCGCTTTATATAATTCGTCTCAGTTGCAGGTCGGGATCTTGGTACTGAACGTTCACGCAATGAACGAATCATCGAATCGATTCGAGAACGCTTATCGGACTTGGCTGGTTTTTCCTTTATTTCGCCATCAGTGTTGAGCGCTTTTTGAGATGCATTTTTTTCAATTGCATTGCTCGATGTAGCGTATTTATCAGTCTTTGTGATTGTGCCATCCAAAGATTTTTTCTTTTTAAGCAGCATGGACTTTTCCTTTATCTTCTCTGGGGAGGCATTATCTGGAGATCTCTTCTTTACGACGGCGCCATTTGCTGAAGAGGCGGGGCTGGATGAGGCGCTTTTCTTTTCCTTGCTCATAGCTGAGTCACGTAGTTTTTCAAATTTCTGTCCTATAGCGTAGAGCAACCCTTTACTTGGCTTCTTTTCGGGTGATTTTTCTTTTATTGCGGGACTGGACTCCTTGGAAGTTTCAACAGGCGTGGTCGTTGTTGATGTTGTTGTGGTTGTTGTTGGTGTAGTAGGTGTGACTGGCAGTGGCTGTGCTAGCTTAGACTTCTTAGAAACCTTAATAATTTTCTTGATGGTATTCGCCTTAATATCACTTGAAGAAGAAGTTTCCACATTCGATTTCATGCTTGGCGTCTGGAGCTCAAACTTTTCCTCGACTGCAAGCGGTGGCGTCGCATCTCGTAGCCTTCCTTCGACTATCGTGGGAATAGCAGCACCGCTACGTGTAACTTTCTTCGAGTCCTTCGGCGGTGTTAGCTTGGATGCTGGATAGCTCTTGGGACGCACAAGTCGACTCTCGCGCATGCTTAATCCTGTGGACTGGGCACATGTGGCCTCATATGCGGCATTTGGCATGTCGGCGGTCATTTCTGGAATTGTATTAGGT
>NW_016192580.1:3276-3410 GCF_001687245.7 Rhagoletis zephyria | reverse complement strand
CAGAGTAAATTTAAACAGCAACCCCTTATGGACTGACTTTGATCGCCGTTCAGACTTCAGTTCCAAGCGAACGTATATTCTCAAAAGCGGGGCAAATATTAACCGAGCGAAGAAATCGTTTAGATCCTAATAAT
>NW_016192580.1:0-3161 GCF_001687245.7 Rhagoletis zephyria | reverse complement strand
CTAAGTCTTATTTTTAACGTTTTAAACATTCATAGAAACTTAAACGATCTCCATGTGTGCCTGATTGTTATTTGATATTATTTAAAAAAAAACTTTGTATTATTAGTTTGTTGTAAATACGAACGGAAAAGTGTACTTAAATATGATTATCTTAACACAAGACACACAAATGTATATATTTAAAAATAAATGTATGTATAAAAACATTTCTTGAATATAGGTATATGTGCACATACATAAAATATATAGTAAATGTACTTCATTTTTTATTTAAATTCGGCTTGTTGTATTTTTGGAACAAGTGCAAGTAAGGTTTAAGGAGATGTCTGGAAGAAGTTTTAGAAAAGCCCCTTTTCTTGAAAATGTTTATACATTTATGATTTTAACAATTTTAAAAGCTATATAGGCACTACATTCGTATTTTGATACGTGGGGCTCCCCTGAACTACTTTTACTTTATATATTTGGCTGTTGTGCGGTCTTATAAGAAATCTAAACATTTCGGTACCGAGTATCGAAAGTATTGGATANGGGCACTAAATTCGTATTTTGATACCCTGAACTACTTTTACTTTATATATTTGGCTGTTGTGCGGTCTTATAAGAAATCTAAACATTTCGGTACCGAGTATCGAAAGTATTGGATACTTCTCAAATCGGTACCGAGTATCGATCAATACTTAAAAGTATCGACTCAGCAAATCACTACTGAAATAAACAGATGTTCCTGATTGCCACCAGGATTGCCACTTTCCTTAGCTATGAAGTGCGCTATTTAGGATAAAAAAACGCCAAAATATGCCAAATAAAAAATAAAAGTGCCAGAAAAGGTGCCATTCCATTTAAGTCTTCCCATTTAGCAATAAAACNAAATAAACAGATGTTCCATGAACCAAAAATACAAGATCACGTTCTGAACGTTGTATTTGTAACTGGTTTTGAGAAAAAAGTTTGCGAAAGCGGGTTCGTCAGCTGAGCGTTTGTTTACATCACAAGCACCACTATTTTACACTTTTATTTAAGTAAAGAAGAGTTAATTCAACATGACAACACATTTTCAAGCATTTTATTGCATCATTTTACCTAAATTGTGCGCTTAAAGTGGCTGACAATAATTTTGGCTAATTTCGGTTTTCGTTGTTTTCTTTGCTTTGTTTACTTTTCGCTCGTTTTCCAGTGAAACAAGATGGCGTAGGACCCGCTAAAAAAAATCGATTTTTTTCACTCTCTTGTTCTTACGTGATCTTGTGTCTTTCGTTCATGCAGATGTGCTATTTAGGATAAAAAAAACGCCAAAATATGCCAAATAAAAAATAAAAGTGCCAAAAAAGGTGACATTCCATTTAAGTCTTCCCATTTAGCAATAAAACTAGAAACATATTTCTAAAACAAAAGTCCGGTGCCAGTCCAGTTGTATACACTCTAGAAATGAAAAAAATTTAGTTGGGGAAAAGAAGTACACAAAAAGGATTTCACAAAAATGTATTAAAATATTTCAAAAAAAAACATTTTGGAACTTCGTGCCAAATTGATAAATTAAGTGCCACTTGAAGTAAAATAGGGCGAAAAATGACACGGTTCAGCTGCACGCCCTGATTCCCACGGTTGCATTTCATGCGCACTCCTTTCCCAGTTTTTCTTTGGATGATGTAACTTACAGCGCGTTTACATTGGACAATGCTGTCAAGACAACCCTAAAACGATGTTTCCATGGCAAGTGATTCGCTCTCCCATTCGTAATTCGCCCTCTATTCGTGACCAAATACGTAATTCGCCATAAAAAATTTTGAGAGCGAATCACTTCATTTGTAGGTGATTCAGATCCAATCAACATGCGAATGAAGAACAAATCGTTGTCTTCTCTAATTTGTATCGATAACGGCTGTCAAAACACATAGACCACACACATCCCAGCAGAAACATTGAAAAAATAGCTAGATTCGTTAAAACTATTGATTTAGTTAATTAACCACTGCCAATTTTTTCTCCACCGTGAAATGCACAATAAACAGCACATTAAACATTAAGCAAAAGGAAAGAACAAGAAGCAGAGATGCAAAGTGAATCAGGAATGTGTCGTGTAAAGAGATTGATTCGCCGTTCACATGATTCAATAATAATAAAGGTTAGATAATTATTGACAGCCGCGGTTTGACACTCCCTTACAAAAGGTTGCATTTACGAAGGACGGAGAATGGGGAAGAATGAAATCCTTTGCTGCGAAAATGGTAGTAGAAGAGTACGCAATTAGTAGTGAAATTCCTTTTGCAAATTCCAATGTACTTGCAAGAAATTTGGAATTTTAAGCGAAATATTAATATATCTACATGAATTACTTAATTTCTGTGCTATTTAGGAGTTTAAAAACTGCAAAATGACTCAAAATTAAAATAAGACAAAATAAGATAAATGAGATTGATGTAAACATCCAATTTAAAAACAGTTTATGTTTTCACCAGTTAAATATGCTTCATATGCATATACAAATAAACATATTGCACAAAAGCTTATACTTCTTTTTCACAAAAAAGCTACACTATTTCCAAGTATATTTGCAAAGAAGCAACACGGTGCCACTGCTAAGGGAGCGGTGCGAGAGAGACAACTGTCAGTTTATCGAACCCTGTATTACTGAATCATGCGCCGTTCATAATTGAGAGAGCGAACCACGTTATTCGGTTGGCGTGGAAACGCCGTTTAAGTTAGGGTTTACACCGGACAATACCATGAACCAAAAATACAAGATCACGTAAGAACGCGACGTTGTATTTGTAACTGGTTTTGAGAAAAAAGTTTGCGAAAGCGGGTTCGTCAGCTGAGCGTTTGTTTACATCACAAGCACCACTATTTTACACTTTTATTCAAGTAAAGAAGAGTTAATTCAACATGACAACACATTTTAAAGCATTTTGTTGCATCATTTTACCTAAATTGTGCGTTTAAAGTGGCTGACAATATTTTTGGCTCATTTTGGTTTTCGTTGTTTTCTTTGCTTTGTTTACTTTTCGCTCGTTTTCCAGTGAAACAAGATGGCGTAGAACCCGCTAAAAAAATCGATTTTTTTCACTCTCTTGTTCTTACGTGGTCTTGTGTCTTTCGTTCATGGGACAATACCATGAACCAAACATACAAGATCACGTAAGAACGCGACGTTGTATTTG
>NW_016192579.1:0-3410 GCF_001687245.7 Rhagoletis zephyria | reverse complement strand
CGTGAGGGCACTTCAGCCATTGCGGGTAATCTCTACCACATTTATTTTCATTCCTTTTCCTTTCTCCTTTCTGCTTCGCTGTCGAATCTGATGGTGAATTACATAATCTGCAGATTATCGTAATGAAGGCGGTAAAAACCGCAAGCAGCCATGGCAAAGCCACTGTTTGCATGTACAAATATTGGCGTATATATCAGTGTATAAAAGGTAGGAAGTGAGTTTGTAGTATATTTATGTATTTACGTTTAAAGTATTTTAAGAATTTTACATTGTTATTAGGAAAAGATGTAGCACAAAATCGATAAGAAATTCTATTTAAGCGGGTTTAGTAACATTCGTTTTAATTAGAAGTATTGACTAAACGAACAATGTATTTCCGAACGGCAGTGATTTTTTATGATAAAATATTTAAAAGCAAGAATTTCGGAAATACACTAATTCCTGCCGGGTGTAAACCGCCATTAAAAAAAAATAAATTGTTTATTCTTCCGTTGAAGATACATTCAAACACTTGGTTACGAGATAAACTGAGGAGAAAAATTCATATACTGGCATTAAGAAAACATCGTTTATCATAGTAACTGACGTTTTATAGAGGATTTAGCTGGTGCTTTTTCAATTTCTAATAAAATTTTCGTCATTGCGTGCTATAGCAGATAAAATAAATTTTATCTTAGTACAACTAAATCGCCACATAACTAGTTCAATCGAAATTGATCAAAATATTGTTTAACACTTTTATTATTTCGATAAAAATAAATATTTCGATATCAATTTCAATCAATTTATTGATAATGAAACTATACAAATAAATGTCTAGATAACACTATCAAAATGATAGCATTAAATACGCCAAGCATGTGGACATATATCGATATCGATAATGATGCCAACAAAATTTACCGATAACTGTATTGCAAATAATATCGATATTGACGTCGAAACCGATATAATTTTTAAACGTTGTTATAAGAAGTCGATAAATGTCTTCATACTGCCCGTAGAAATGATACTAAATTTAATTGCCATTGACCCCGTTTCGTGGTTGTTAAGTGTATTGTCCATGATAATGATATCCTCAAACATACTAAGTGGGTATGCACACATTTATCGATACAGAAAAAAATTTCGATTATACCTTGGAATATAAAGTTGATAGAAGTATATAAATATTTATGAGCACATAAATACACATCGTTAAAAGAGTCGATAAATTTGTTTAAAATGATATCGAAATATGACCAGCAATGAGCCGTTTCCTGCTTCGTGAATGTATTGTCACCAATAGTGATATCGATAAATATACCAAAAGTGAATGTGCATATATATCGATATTGATAACGGCACCGAAGATTTATCGTCGAAAACTTTAATTGTAATTTTCAACCTAGATATATGAGTATGTACACCAAATATAGTTAAAAGTGCCAATTTAGCTCTTCGCGTTATCGGAAATTAAACAGTTACGCTCCGTTTAGTAACAACAAAAAACAGCCATTATTTTTTCAAGTCGTTCCATACAATCTTCGTGAGTTACCTTGCAAGCGACGTATCGTCTGCTCCTCCGTTATATTAGGTTAGATAGATGTGGCTGTCGGGGGACACACCTACACTATCAGGCCACAAGGCATCCACTTACTACTACTGCAATTTCCGAGTGACTTGTGACTGCATTCGGATCTTTCGGAGCTGCCTGTCTCTTTGAGTAGATATAAATTTTATTGTAACCGATGGACCATATTCTTAAACAATCCACAGCTTCCTCTATGGCTACAAGTTCAGCCAGGAAGACAATGCAGTGTGCAGTTTCCTATTTAGATAATTTTTGCAGTCTACTGGCTGCGTTAGCTTTATTTTGCTTCTCCAACATATCTATTGGACATTTCTCTAGCAGTCTACTCATCTATTTTGTAGGAGCAGTGCATGGGGTACCGCTGAGCCAAAGTAGGGCTGTCGTTTTTTTGCCGTTTATTATGAGGTAGTGCCTGAGTTCTTAGTTAAAATAGGCCTCCAGACTGAAACCCAAATTCTCAGCATGTACGTGTATCTCTAATTCATTTCCCATACTATTGGATGACTTTTAGTACTAAACACTTGCGTCAACCTCAAAAGTTGAGTACAGTACCCGTCCATATTGACACCGTCCAGGATAATCGCAACTCAAAACGCGACGCAACTGCTGAAGAGCCGACGCTTCCATGAAAGAAACACATACATACATATATAAATACATATTTGACTGCANAATGGATAGACAATGGAAGCGTTGTTAAGTAATTGAAAAATAAATAAACAAAAGGCTCGGTGACCTAGGAGAGACAAAATGCGTATAGCCGCATTAATGGCAAACTTCACTGCTGCCTACGCCAATATTCATTTTGACAAACACGCCACGCTATGCAGCAGCTAATCCTAAGTCATGCTAGTTTTCCCCACTCCTAAATATGCCTTTATTTATATCGCTTCATAAATTATTTATATTTCACTTTTCCTTGTTATCCTTATTTTGTGGTAAAGTCGATGGTATTAGCAGCGCTGGCGCTACCCTTAATCCATCAATGAGCTAGTTAGGCCAATGCCTTGACGTTTTCGCATAAATATTTTTCAGCTTCACTGTGTCATTGTGACAACTGCTCGAGCACTTGCTGCTCACTTCATGGCTCTTTCTTTTTTTTTTTAAAGAAACAAATCGCCGCACAGTGCTTCCCTTTTATATAAAATGTGGGCAAAAATAGAACTATGGACGGTTTAAAATTAAAATTCGCTTCTTAATGAAATTGAGTGCGCTATATTCAAAAATGCATTGTGTTTTGAAAAATTTCATATTTACTTTCACTATAAATGAAAAATTGGGTTCTTGTGGCATTTACATGGGTATGTACATATAGTTCGTTCTATTTTCAAATGACAGGACTTGGTTCGTAGATGTGCAATAAAGTTTTAGTTTTTTTAACGGGTTGCCACCTGTTAAATATTTGGTGAAAAATATTTAATAAATTAAATGAATTAGATACTACAATATGGGTATCAATTGAAATGGTTTTGAAAATGATTTACTTACAAACGATACTTAGAAGGGTTGCCACATGTTTAAAAAAATTAAGTTCACTTTAATTAAGGGAATAATATGGGTATCAAAGAAAATAAAAAAATGGACATATTTAGCAGAAATAAATGAAGAGTTAAAACATTCCTGAGTTAATTCAAGAGTAAAAGGAATGTAATCAGAACAAATCACTGATTGACAATGTATGTATTTGTAATAAAATAACAAATACGATGTCGTAAACCTTTAGTTTCATATAATTATTATTTTAGCTTATCTAAATTTGAATTTACAAACAGGTGGCAACTCTGTTCATAATATTTGCCAGCTAAAACCTTCTTAAACCTCTTTCGTCTGACTCCTA
>NW_016192578.1:0-3410 GCF_001687245.7 Rhagoletis zephyria | reverse complement strand
TCTTTCTAAAATTTATTGAACAAGCAAAACTATGACTTAGCAAATCAGGCATGCTCTATATTTTGTTGGTATTACCGACCTCCGGTTTTTCAACCTCTAAATGACCCTCGAACTTCAGATAGTCCTGGACTTCTGAATGAGTGAAAATGTTTTTATTGGAAAACGAAAAAATTAATTTCTAGATCGGAGATGCTCTATATATTGGTTGTATTACCGACCACCGGTTTCGAATGAAAATGTATTTTTAACCGGAAGTCCATTCCAGAAAAAGCGTCCGAAAGTTATAATAAAATATGTATGTCCTATTTAAACACACCCGGGCGAAACCGGAAGTCGTCAATACGTCCAAAAGATAAAGCATCCCAGACTTTGTGATTCATATTTTTTTCGTTTTAGAATAAAAATATTTTCGTACATTTTATAAGTCCAGGGCGGGTTCGAAGGTCATTTGAAGGCACTTCACTGGAAAAAGCTTCAAACAAAAGTGTTGGCTTGATTATGCATATGTACTTCGTACAACTTCGCATAAATTTCAAACTGTAATTTTATGTGTGCTTTGTATATATTTTTTATGTACTTCATTACCCAGATATTAGCAGAACTTGTAAATACTTAGCGTTTGGTTGCGTTTAGATTGTGCTTCAGATTTTCTTAAGTACTATTTCAATTGTAGTGGTATAAATGGTTGTGCGAAGTATACATAATCAACCTTTAACGTTTCTACTAGCACACCCTGTATACTTTCTTCTTTATAGTTACTTTATGCTAAACTCATATGATTGCTTATTTAATAAAGCCTCTAATAATTAACTACTATTTGGTAATATTTGTTATTGTGCTTTTGCTTTCCTAATAAGAATGCAATAATAGAGTTGTTTCGTTGTTGTATTGTAAGTAACGGGTTAAGTGTTTTCTACTAATTAAATACGAAAAGAGTTTATTTGCAAAATAGAATATGTTATACATACGTTTCGGTATGGATATCAAACTCAGACTGTTGTAGTTGTAATTTTGGCACTTCACTAACTAAAACGCTTACTGCAGGTGAAGTAAAGCGAAGTAATAAAAAAACTTTATATTTATCGATAAATTGGTTTTTATAAAAGTTCATAACTCTTGCTGTCTCAGAAGTGAATTAACATAGGTTTTGCATATATGTATAACTTTAATTTTCGGATTTGTTTGTAAATTTATTTACGAAATTCAAATTATGTCCATTCATTTTGTGTATGTGATGTATTCGTTGATATCCTTAAACCATATTTAGGTATTTGATCAAAATAAATGGGCATAATAAAAACATTTTCACTCCTCATATTGCAAAGTACATAAATACTAGAGCCTTCGTTAAAATTCGACTATCTGGTCATTCGTCGATAAACAACACTTTTATCGGTTGATAGTGGATTAGAAATTATTCTACTAACTGATCGAATTCGGCTATGCGTTCACTTTCGGTTAAAAGCTCACCGTCGAGTAGTCTGAAAATATAAAATATAACCACATAACCAGATAACCAGGCAAGTGTGAGCAGCCACAATGTTAAAAAAGAGTTAAAAATACACGAGGTTCGGAAATTTGTGGAGTAATCCCTTGCTCGAAAAGAAGCGATCTAAGATAAAGATAATCCTATTTTTTTAATGAGCGTATAATTCATGTTTGTACATATGTATGTATGTACATATGTGTTTCAGATTTAAACTTGAATGTGACAGCCCGCATGCCAAGAGGAAGAGGAAGCCACTAGACTAATCCTAGGTCCTTAATTACGACCTTCTTTCAGCAAATGAGTAGTATGCATGCAGAAAAATTTCTAAATAAGAAATGCTTCTTATCTTAAATATGTTTTTTTTTTAAATACATTAGTGGTTGTTCATGGCGAACACAGAAATAAATTAGTAATTTTCTACAGGCAAACACCCAATGCGAATTCCGCTCAATTTCAAGTTAATGGTAAAAACATGGTCCCCAAGCGAAAATCAATTTATTCATCTAATCACAAATAATATGGATCACGCCAGAATAATTGCAATTGTTAGATACCGCTATCAGAAAATGCCTTGCAGAAATAGTAATTACCACAATACACTAACAATTAGGCCTACCGCGACATTATCCATTTCCTTTTTATGTACATACACACACATTTATACATATGCATGCGATTATACATACAATCAAAAGCATGTGGCTATACAATGGGGAGCAGAAATGAGTAAGCGGTGATTTTTGTTATATATTTGCAAGGTTTTTAAAGTTAATTTTTTGTTTGTTATTTTTTCATAAAAATATGGTTCTTGCTTAAACCAAAACTATATAAATTAAACTATTAAACTTTATACAGAGCTCAGAAAAATCTAAAAAGTTTTCATTAAAATTACCACTTTTTAAACTGATTATTTTAAATTTTTTTTGAGTATGCAGTTTGGTAGCTCATTAAATTTTAGTATAATTAAGTGCAAGTTTTAAGCAGCTAAAAAATCGCGTTGATTTTGAATACTTTTTTTTTTGCTGACGTTGTTTGCGGGTTTTACATATAGCAACTGAAATTTATAAAAACTGGCGTTGATTTTCTTTAATTTTCCTTGCAAACGGTCTTTCGCATTTTCTTTCATAAAAATGCATGCTTATATCGGAATAAGTGCAAAAATTCGTCACCAAAAAAAAAAAAATTCAAAATCAACGCGAGTTTACACCAACAATTTACTGGGCTACCAAACTGCACACTCAAAATAATTTCAAAAAATCAGATTAAAAAGTTCAAATTTTAATGGAAATTTGTTAAATTTTTTAAGCTTTGTATAAAGATTGAAAGTGTGATTTATATGATTTTGGTTAAGGCATGAACGATATTTTTATGGAAAAATAACAAACAAATTTTAACTTTAAAAACCTTGCCAAATTTAACAAAAACCACCGCGTACTCAATTCTGCTCCCCACTGTACATATGTACTTATATATACGCAACATATTCTCAATCAGTCAATCAACGAAAATTACAGTTTATATGCAACTTGCAATTCACTGACAACAAAAAAGCCATCGCCGATATGCATTCACTTGTCTATCTGCGACGCCATCGTCTCACAGACTCTGCAAGAGGTTGAGATTGAATAAACTGAGTTGAGTGTATTTATTTGCCTGCAACNTTGTAGTTTGCAATTTGGTAGCGAAGCAAACAGTTAGTCAAACTGGCAATTCGTCAGGGTACGAAGCGAGTAGTCAATTTGACAGTCAATCTGTTAGGCATTAAAGCCAACACACAACCGTTTAAGTTACGAGAATATATAAAACCCAGCCATGTTGCAAACATTTGTTGAAGTTGCATATTTTTTTCATTTCATTTTTGTTTTCACTTCCAGCTAGCAAAGGTTGCCACGCTTCAACAACAAGTGATGCTGCCGAGATT
>NW_016192576.1:0-3410 GCF_001687245.7 Rhagoletis zephyria | reverse complement strand
ACAGTTACGCTTGCAACAAACAATAGTAATAACAATAAGAATAACAGCATAACAGCAACAGGCGATTGCGGAGCGCGTTTGTCAATCGCAACGTCCACCAACATTTCGTCTGACAGTTCTTATTTGCCGCCTTGCCAGCGCGCCGCCCTAACGCTGTCACACCACAACCGCACATCGCCACCGCCACCGCGCATCGCCTATTTTCCATTGCATTTATTGAATTTATTTTTGATTCTTTCTCGCTGCCGATTGCGGTCACTTTGGCCATTTCCGTGTGCGCGCGCGCTCGTTCACCTTTCGACTGCCGCATTGGCGTGGCGTGGCGGCTGTCGCCATTTCACTCGAAAAATCCTCAATGTCAATAAAATTCGGTTTTATCAGTTTGACAAGCCAGCAAGCCAGCAAGCAGTACAGCAGTAGGAGAGTGGCAGAAACAAAGCCAGCAAAAGCAGAAACCAAAAAATAAAAATAAAAAAATAAAAACCGAAAAAAAATGGTAATGAAATATCAAACGAGCGAACGATGAACGTACGAACGCATATGGGTAGCATGTAAGTGCACTTACTAATCCACAAAATACGCTCACACGCAACGCACATACATATTTAGTTTATTTATTTTCCAATTTTGTGTTGGTGCATTTGCAGTTCTGATTGTTTTACGGCTTTTCGTTTCATCTTGTTTGCAAAGCGCGCAAAGGCGGTTTGCTTGTAGCAGTACACTGGTTGCAAGCATTATAGCCAGATATATGTATGTACGTGCGTAAGTGTGTGTGTGTGTGTGCCACAAATGTACCGTTACCTCATTACGATAGCCTGCACGGATAAGACGACCGATTTTCGATTTTATTCCTTGCAGTAAGCTGTTGCTCGACGGGCTCGCTGGCTTACCGCTGCTGTCTGCTGCTCACTCACCGCCTGTCACACACATTTTCGGGGCTAATGAATTATGTTAATGGCAATGCTAATGCGGCGGATGTGCGTGGTAGGGCTGATATCTGGTCTTGACAGCATTTGCCATGGGAGTTTTCTAAAGTGCGCGAAGGGGGGGGCAACTCAAACCAATGTCATTGCACTGATATCAACTAAAGAACAATAAGGCTAAAGTTCTGGAGTCGTTTGCTACCTCACAAGTATTTGGGAAATTATCAACCAGCAAAACGCCAAATATTCTTGAAGCAAATGATGATTCTGCATGAACTTTAAGCCTTCTGCGTTGTTAGGGCGTACATCGCTGCGACCCACCTGGATTTATTGCGCTAACCCTTAAATAGTCATTCCAACCGTACCTATATAACTTTGGCGGTCGTCATATTCCAGATTCTTCTCCAAGGTGTGTCATCATGTATGTATGTAACATACAAGGTTTCCTACAAAACCTACAGTTCGTCTCCTCGGAAAGTCCTATTTTGTGTAGATGGTACCTGAGCTGGCAGTGTGCTGTCGGATAGCCGGTGAGAGTTCCTCAACCCTCTTTGCTAAGATTTCCCCATCTCGTTAGCACCTCTGGCGTTTATCCTCAAGACGGACCAGAAAAAGGCTGAGGGCAGGTCAGGCTCAGTCGGACACGCCCTTTTGTCGCCATCGAAGTCCACATGAGTCGGAACCCTCTAGAAGGCAACAATGTTATTGGTTTATAGTTTTTCCAGTACCGTTTTGCAAAATTTAATTGCTCTTAGGGCTTTGCCTGGCTTTCCGAAATGATATTTATTGCAGTCCCATTAGTCATTTTGGGTAGACTTTCGTGGATTTGATGGTCTAGGGCGGGACAACGGCAGAGGTGATGTTCGATGCTCTCCACCTCTTCCTCGACTCTGCAACTGTGAAAATAATCGTTGGTGGGGTAACCTAAGCTTTTTCCATATGTGCCAATCAGGCAGTGTCCTGTGATTACCCTGACTACTAATCTGAGAGAGGGACGGTGCAGTCCAGTCAGAGCTATGGATAAATCTTTGGCCAGATTTGCCTGGTAGCATGGCAGGTGGTTTCCACAACCCACCTGGTATTTACTTCCTCGATGAGTTCAGTCTTTAGTCTGTGTTAACAGGAGGTTAGAGGTATGCCCGAATTCTGAGCAAAATCGACTGCGGATATTTCCGTCCCCTTCCTTGCCAGCTCGTCGGCTAGGTAGTTGCCAGGAATGTCCCCGTGTCCAGGTACCCATACAATAGTAAAGCAGCATTTTGATGCCAGCAGGGCGAAAGTCTTCCCATTCTATGTGGACCTTGGACGTTGTTCGGTCAGATTTAAGAGATTTGATAGAAGCATGGCTGTCAAAATGGATAGCGATAGGCCGTCCAGGAGGGCGGAGGATATGAGCCACTGAGCCACCTCCATTATGGCAATTAGCTGTTCTTGAAAAATGCTGGTCCATTAAGGGGAAATGAGGACGCTGGATATTGCTTGCTTGGCCTCTGACCACCAGGTCATTGCTGCATAAGTGACAATCGGCTTTATCACCGTATTGAATGACCAGTACGTTAATATCGGCGATATTCCCCAAGTTGTACCATCTTGACTTTTTAAGTGAGTTCCAATTGAGTCCCTTGTCTAGTATCACGCCTAGATATTTCACCTCTTCTGAGAACTCAATCCCAATCCCACCCAATTTGGGTTTGCTCAAGTTGACCTACCTTCTTTTTTGGTAAATGGGACGATAAGAGAGTATTACTTATTTATTAAACCATTAGCTCATAATATCATTATATATTTTATATTTCCAAGCTATATACACTGATTAGTTAATTAAATTTTATTTTATTTTTTTCGTTACAGGTGAGTGTAACTTCCTCAATTATTTTAATGCTTATATGAGTATCCAATCAAATATGTGAGTAGAATTTCTTTTTTTAATAAACATATTGATGTCATTCGTATTTAGTAGCAATAGCTTTGTTGCATTTGGGGACTTTACCAAAAAGAAACAACACATTCGTAATTAATTGAAATTAAAATTATATGTTTTTTTTAAACAATAAAATATGACAGTAAAAAGAAAATGAAGTTAAAGAAGGAAAAAAATTAAAATTAAAAAGACACATAAATAATTAAATGAAATAAAAAAAAAAATTATAAGAAAATTAAAAAATTGAAAAAAGAAAAATAAAAAATTATAAGACTGACCAAATGAAATAACAAAAGAAATTATCTTTTTAAACCGATAAAACCTAGAAATTTAAGAAAAATTAATTTAAAAACAACTCGAATAAAAAAAGATGAAAAAATATGAAGCAATTAAAAAATCTTGAATTTCGAAAAAATTAAAAAAAAAAATTTTATTACAAAAAAAGAATTCCCTGCGCAAGGATTCGACATCGGATCTTTCGAATGGCATGCCAGTGCTTTGGTGAGAGCGACTGTTGGAACCAGAGTACGAAAATAAACTGTACAAAACAATTCCCATTTGCTCAT
>NW_016192575.1:0-3410 GCF_001687245.7 Rhagoletis zephyria | reverse complement strand
ATCCACCACAGCGCTCTTCACATGTAAAACGGCGGTCAGTGTTTAGTGGCACTTCTTACCTAAGATAGTACACTGAATCTACACGGCCATGCTCGCCCCGTCTGCTTTACGGAGTCCTAGTATGGTGGCCTACGACAACAGCGCTCAAGCAACTTAAAAGGGTACAAAGGACATGCACAAGTGGAGCTCTTTGCTCCTCTCCTACCGAAGCTCTTAACGCGGTTCTACAACAGCCCCGCTTGATATAGTAGCTCGAGAAATAGCCAGTATTGCAGCCCTAAGACTTGGAGACATGGTCAATCAGGCCATTCGAAAATCCTAAGGACAAGGGCGCCCACACCGATACCTGCAAGTACCGACTACTGCATACCATCGAATACCTTCACNGGCGCCCACACCGATACCTGCAAGTACCGACTACTGCATACCATCGAATACCTTCACCAAAAACTATATAATTACTATACCAACTCGAAAGGACTGAGACACTAGGCCTCAACATATACGCAGCGCTACAAACATGACTGCTAAGTGGAAGATAGACCTATCTGGGCAGCCAGTTCGAAAACGCCCTATCTCAAAAAACTTTTCAAAAACGTCCTATTTCAGAATTTTATTGAAAACACCCTATCCCGAAATTTGGTTGAAAAACGTCACATCACACTTCAAAATGTATTGAAAATGTTCTGAAATAGGGCGTTTTTGAATCGGCGGCTGAGATAGGGCATTTTTGAAACGAGTTCTGGCATAGGGTGTCCTTGAATAGTTTTTTGTGATAGGGCGTTTCCACACTGGCTGTCGAGATAGGTCAGTAGTCGATATCGTCTCATTTCTGCATCAACCAGGTATATACAGTTTTTCCGAAAACTAATAGAATAATTTACAACAACACTTTAAGTGTCATACTGTTATAAAATAAAACAAAAACTTTAAGCAGGTGCCGATTTGATATTTTGGTCTCTACACTAGTAGAATGTTAGCCAAGACGAAATGGTGAAAATTATCTCCTTTTTTCTTTCGTTTGGACTTCCTAAAATCCCAAAAACCAATAACAAAATACACGGAATTTTTACTTATTTATCGCACGTTTAATAATATGCAGATGTAACTCAAAATTTACGTTTTTGAGTATGTCATCATACAATTAATAAGCATGATAAGTGGAATATGTTCAGCCTAACAGATGACTAAGCTTCCCAAAAATGGCGAAGATATTTGCATTTCCATCTGTATTTTGGTATACCAACTGTATGAAATGTTCAAACATTGATTGCGTTTTCCACCAAATTTTAAATTTTGAAATAGTTCTGTATAATATTGCTTGTGCTTGCTGCCACCTTATATGCATTCGCTTTGGTTACAACTTAAAAAATATAAGTAAAGTTAAAGCTTTCGTTCCCTCAAAATACATCAAAAGTCACTTGAAAAGTTTCAATACCTCAACTTAGAATTTCGTCAGCTGAATTTGGAGACTTTTCAAGTGCTGATTGCGGAGCTGACAGAAAACAACAATAGCGTAGCAAGTGCATTAGCGAAGGCAAGGTGGAAGCTAACACAGTTCAAGTCAGTGGGTAAATAATCGAAACGAGTTGAAAGTTTATTGCATGGAGAGCATAACGACGGGGGATTTGTGCGAAAGTTTTGCGTTTCGGTGTACAAATTGCAAGCGCATAATTCAACTTTTAGTTGTAGAGTGTCACTGTATACATAGTACAAAATTACAATGGTTCAAATATATGCAGAATTTCCAATAATGTGCTGATTTTCGTATTCAATCGAAAAGACATTTCAAAGATTTTATTTTAGTAAATTGCAAATAAAACTGTGTGAAATAGCATTTATGATTGTTTTTTTTGTTTTCTTGGAAATTGTATTAAATTCATGCCTAGTTTTTTAAACTCCATGATGATTAACTTTAGTATTAAAAAATGGTTAAATGAACAATTGAATATTGTTGCTGGATGACTCCTGAAGAGAACCAAAAGTTTGCTCTCGAAACATATTGATTTCCACGAATTCCATACTATTTTCACGAAAAGTTGTTTTCCCCCATATAAAATACATGGAAAACTTTGAAAGCTTTGAGCGACCTGTAAATATATTTTGATTTCAAAATTAAAAAAATAGGGGTATATTTTTCGATATAGAATAATCCTGGGGGTGAGAGCATTAAAATTCCGACTTAACTTATTTTGGACAACCCTCATCGTCACCCAATAAATTTTCAGTCCAAAGGAACGCTGTAAGCTTAAGATAAATCCGCCTGACTATACCAGCCCTCTTCTTTCCCTACCGATTAATCGAACACCTAATATCTCGAAAACTAAAAATCGCAAAATTTTTTTACCACAAATTAGAATTTAATTACCCAATTTTACCCTAATATACCCTAATGACTATGAAAATTTCATCAATGTTTTCGGAAAAAAATTCGTCGCGTTGTAAATGGTCCAAAACAATATCAAAATGGCACAAAAATCACAATTCATTTACTTTTTCTGTTAACACCCCCAAATGTCCGAAGTAGATATTCCATCCTTATGAGCAATTTATAATTCACAATTTTTCTATGTACTTTTGATTTCAAAATCTTTAAAAACAAGACCATTTATTTACACAACACCAACTGTTGCCGTTTAGAAAAGCCAAGTCCTTCTTCACGTTGCCTTTGCATCACAGAGGACCCTTCCACTTCCTCTGCTACGAGCAGCGAGTGCCGAGTAGAATATTTTCCTGGCTGCTGGGTCCGTATTCAATCGAACCGCAGCACCAAGCTGAACTATGTACATAAACATACGTCGTTGTAAAGCTCATACGGCTTATCGTTCCATCGTCTGCGGTATTCGTTCTCGCCAACGAGTAAATTCATCGGTATTGAATCCCGGGATCTACCGAACGAAAAAATATATTTCTCCTTTTTTAGCGATGCATAAAGTAGATGCTATTAACGATTTTTTGAATGCAACTATAACTGCAGCTATATAGCTGGTAAATTTACTTTCACGATGGACACCCTGACAACAAACTTCAAACTTCAAACTTTATGCCTCCAATTAAGTTGGTATGCGCAGCAATGCAAAGAGATTTGGAGATGGAATCCCATTGCTCTTTTACAGGTTGCCTATTTGAATGGTTTGGGATCCGATTGCGAAAGTTTCCAGTTGTCCGTTACTATTACAACTTTTCGACGTCAAACTTTCGTAGCGCTGGCTGCAACAAGTTAGCAATGGTAGCCAATGCCAAGAACGCTTTAATCTTCGGTCCGTCACAGCATGAACAAGTAAATTTTTCGTTTTTTTTATCAAGGGACACGCAAGTGGCTCTATGGATGTTTCGATGCCACTAGTACCTGGTACTACTCGCTGTCATGTGTCGAGCATAATTTTTGCAGCGCTGCGCTCATATGGCGC
>NW_016192573.1:0-3410 GCF_001687245.7 Rhagoletis zephyria | reverse complement strand
AGGCCAGACATGAATTTTTAGTTGAAGCGGTTGTAATTTAAATTATGACTTCATTACTCATTTGTACAATTTTGAATATGATTTCATTTCACTTCTGGATTGGAAATAACGTCATNGGCTACCAACGCAGAATGAAGCTACCAATTTTGGTCCAATTGGACCATAACGGCAACGCTGGATCCGGACCGAATAATAAAGAAACACGCCCACGATTAATTAATAGGAAAAAATGTGATTCACAAATAGTGAGGCCAGACATGAATTTTTAGTTGAAGCGGTTGTAATTTAAATTATGACTTCATTACTCATTTGTACAATTTTGAATATGATTTCATTTCACTTCTGGATTGGAAATAACGTCATATGGTTTTATTTCCAAAACAAAATTGAAATAAGACCATATGGCCTTATTGCATATGATGTTATTGCACCCCACCTAAAAAAGCATCATCATTCGATTCTGGAACTCAATTCAAGCAGGAAGTGCTCTACGTCCTCATGGACTGCTTGATTGGTAGCACGGCAAGGCGTTTCGAGGGCGTAAAGGATCTTGCAGATAAATTTAATTTTTTTTGTGGAAGTATCAGGAGCTGACGGAAGGAGACCTCAGAGAAAAGGCAACTGAGATTTAATGGATTAAGCACGTCTTGCTAATTTCACTGCATTTGACAAGTTGACCCTAATCGCCCCTCCCCAAACAAAATTTTGGATTCGCCACTTTACTATGTATATACTCGTACATCGACATCGTCAGTGAAATAATCGTAAATCTAACTAAAATTAAGATAGGTTGCAGTAGCTAAAGACCAAACAGGAGAACTCTTTCTGTTGCATGTGTTTATTGGATTACATGCATATGACGCATCTTAAACAGTGGTAGAAATTGCTACGAGAAAAGTGGCAATCTTTGTTAATGATGAACTTCTTATTTGGCGAATCGAATTTCAAGAAAAAACAATGCCGTACAACCGTATAGTCTAGTGTTTTATCATATTAAACTCAAATGATTTGTTACCCAGCCGTGGAAAAAAATCCGTATGAACATCGCATATTTAACCCGTTTTCCGATTCCATTTGCAGCAGTTTTTCGGGTATATTTTCCCACTAAAGTCAGCATCTGAAACGGCGTCTAAAAGACTGAGTTTGAAACGGATCTGGTTTTTTGATGTTTTCTTATATTTTTCAGAAATTTTCCTGATACAATTTTTCGGTGAACAGACTTTCGTTCAGAACTCCGCCGATGTATAAAACGTGCATTTCTTTGTTGGCTGGGTACCCGGAAACGTGCAGCAAATGACACAAATTTCCGGTTATACTTCGTTTCCGGAAAATGTCCGAAAATAACAGGACCCGAATAGCGGCATTCGTAATCGAATGAATACTCGTTTCGAATTGAATCGAATAAGCAGAGATTGACGAAGCGCACACAATATCGAATGCGGTGGTCCCAAAATCAAATTTCGATTTCAGTTACATTCGATATCGAATACCGGGATTTGAGTCCAGGTATAGGTTTATGATAGTAACAGAGTGTGCAAACGAGCGTGCTACTATTTGTTAGCTTTCAGAAGGTCCCAGGTTCGAATGCCATCAGCAGAAAACCTAAGTCAATACAGGTAGTGGATGAAATACATTCATTTTATTCGCCTATTATTTTTTTCATTTATTTGTTTTTGTTACAAGGCGAACTTAGCACGTCGTCGGCAAATGGCTGAGTCAGCTGGGGTCGTTGGATCGAATCCCACTGATGAGGAAATGTGGTGATTTCCGAAATAGCTATCACTTCTACCATTTCTTCAAAAGTTATTTTTGCTTTTACACAATAATTTTTCATTAAAAACGGCCTCAATCTCAATAAAAATTGTTGAATATTTTTGATTTATTTTCATTATTTTATCATACATTTTAGTATAAAATTTTCAGCCTTTCGGCAGCACTGAAGTTTACAAACAAGATTCGTTATCACAAACGGCATAGATTATAAGGGAGCCATAAAAATAGCCAGCATCCTTATTGAAGTTAAACTTCTTTAGCGGCGGTTGGTTGGTTGGGATTAAATTGGCAAATTCGACGGAAATGGTGCAACGGAAATTGATCACGGAAATGGTTGGGACGGAAATAAGTGCTTCTTGAATGTATGTTATTAATTTAATAAAAATATGCTAAAGGTTAAAGAACAACACTTAGAAAAAACCATTACAAGGATGAAATTAAAGGTGAGTACGTACATAGATAAAGAAAAGGATAAAGGCAAAGGTAAAAATAAAAACAAAAACAAAAAAAATGAAGACCAAGGTAAATTTAAATACTTTACTTATATAGGGGCAGAGGTGAAGTGGAATATGTATGTAGCTAAAGAAAATGATAAACATAAAAGTAAAAACAAAGATAAATATAGAGAAAAAGATGAGGATGAGCATACCGATAAAAGTAAAGATGAAGATAGAGGAAGAAAGATTAAAATAAAGGTAGTTACAGAGAAAGGGATATAGATAGACACACAGAGACTCAATCTGGGAAATATTTTAGGATTTTAGAGATTTTCGCGACCCTCGGGACTTATCGATATAGTAATCGATATTTTTACCGGTTTTGTTATCGATAATGTTATCGATTAGTTGTCGATTTTGTTATAGATTATTTATCGATTTTGTTATTGATTTTGTTTTCGATATTTTTATCGATTTTTGTTATCGATTATTTATCGATTTTGTTATCGATATTTTTATCGAATTTGCTATCGATATTTTATCGATTTTATTATCAATTATTTATCGATTTTGTTAACGATTATTTATCGATTTTGTTATCCACTTTGTGATTTTTTATCGATTTTGTTATAGAAATTTTTATCGATATTTTTAGCGATTTTCTAATCGGTTTTTGTTATCGATACTTTAATCGGTTTTATTATCAATACGGGTAGAGGTAAACGAACAGGGATATAGGTAGGGATCTAGATATAAACTTAAGCAAAAGCAGATGCATGTATGTTCGACAAAGTTTCAAGAAAAATTTTGAGCTTTTGAACTAGATTTCTGCGATGCATTCTGAGTATGCAGTTTTGTAGCCCATTCGTTTCAAAGCGCAAATTTTAAGTGGACAAAAAATTGCCAAAAATCAACGGTAAGTCCAAGCTACTTCAAACGTGTACTTTATTATACTAAAATTTAATGGTAAACATTTGCTAAAACTCGTCGAATTTTTTTTAATTTTCTACAAAGTATGAAATTTAGATTTACATGTTTTTTAGATGGTAAGTTATATTTTAATAAAAAATAATAAATATTTTTAAACAAGGCAAATTAGCCAAAACTTTCTTTTAAATAAAAGTGTATTAAAAGATGTTATGTCTTCCGTTGCCGCTGTGGTGTAGTGGTAAGCAGTGAGCGCTTCCACTCCACAATGCC
>NW_016192572.1:0-3411 GCF_001687245.7 Rhagoletis zephyria | reverse complement strand
GTGGCGAAGCGCAATTGCATAAGAGGATTGCATAATGAAAGGAAATGAAAGAAAATAGAAAAGTAATGTAAAGAAAATGCAAGCAAAATATATACAAATTGCTTTGCGTCAGTCTATCTAATCAGCAAGCTCTTTATTTTAACCTTAATCATGCAAAGCCACACCTGCATCTACACTCAATTGTACTCAACTCACACTCATTTACACCCACACACATTTTCATCACCTGTCTCTGTATGTGTGATTTCGCATTTCCCACCTGTCACTCATTATTTACCTGCAATTTGCATTCACAGAAAGCCTTGACTTTGCTATTTCTACACAATTCGAAATATTTGCCGCTTCTTTTGCACATCCTTCTCTTCTATCAAGTACCTTTTACCTTATCTAATTCGATTCACATTTCCTTTTCCCTATACTCGGAAGGATAATTGATATGCGTAGTGTGAATATGAAGCAATGACTTGCAACTGTTGAAGTCAGTTAGTGCTGCCGTTGCTTCCTGTTTCACACCCGTCTTATCATTTTACTTATTTCCCTACATTTCGAAGTGTCATTATCTTATTAAATAATTTGTTTGCAATAAAACAACATAAGGAAGGACATTTTCTAGAAAGTTTCGCAAATTTGTTGACATGCAGGCAAAAGCTTTAGACTCCTAGCAAGGGCGGGGTAGATTAGCACAAAATATTGTGTCTTCCCATTTGCCTCATAACTAAAAGTGCAGAATTCAGATTGTCAGTTAGTTTCATTATGATAAATGGCCAGTTAGCAATTCCATGATATGTATGTAATTTCTTCAATAAATACAGGTACCTTCATACCTTAGTAGACCGTAAGAGTTATTTCTATTACACAACTGCACTAAGCACTGCAAATACTTCAGCTTAAAATACCGAGGCATATTCCCCGATAGAAAAATTGTTGTGTCCTACCATTCAGTGCCTTTCCGACATCCATTTCTTTCAACCCTTAAGATCTCTCCATCTTTATATAGAGACTCAATGAGCTGGTTAGTGTGGCCGCGCATCAAGAGCTTTCAAGGTACCACTGCAGAGAAACTTACCATCCACCAGGCAACTGGCGCATAACTAATAAAATGGTTCCGAGAATTAAAAATACATATTCTGTTGTCACTCATATTTTATAGCGTACCACATTTCATGGCATGCCATATTTTATACTATGCCATACTTCATATCATGCTATATTCCCTAGCTTACCATATTTCATAGCACACCATTTTTCATAGCATAACATATTTCATAAAATACCACAATTCATAGCCTAAAATATTTCATGGCATACCATATTTCATAGCATATCACATTTTCAAGTATACTATATTGCTAAATATACCATATTTCATATCATGTCATATTTCTTAGTATGCCATATGCTCCCAAATTACCTCGGCAACTCCTTCGAGTGCAGTAGGTGGAATACCATAAGGACAATCAAGAGATTCAATAGCATATCTGATGAAAGCATAATTCTGCTAAGTTCTAAGAATAATCAATTTGTACCTAGAGACCTATGGTTCCCACATACCGGACTAAGGTTTTATTAAAATAGCTTTGGTGCTTTAAAATTTGTACTTAGTTTTTCAAAGCAATTATGCATTGTTCATGATTTGTTAGTTTTCGGGATTTCTAGAGCATTTTTTTTTTTAATTTTTTTGTACTAGCCTTAACTTTTTTGTCCCTTTCTTTAGAGTTTTTTTTTAATAATAATATAATCGGCTCTATAATGGTTATCCACGTCGACGTCGTATTTTTCGTCAAAAAATAGCCCTCGTAAGTCCAACTACAGCTACGCTGACCACAGCATTTTAGAGGAAAGGTGTTCCTCGACAAGGGCTATTTTTTGATGAAAAAATAACATCAACGTCGATGTCGACAACCATAATAGGGCCAGAATGTCTAAAGAGACCTAACATTTCCAGTAAAAAGCCCATCACTTAAAAAACATGTAAAAATTACTTTCGGAAATCTATGCCAACAGGCTACCGAGACAGCGAATTAGATCTAACTTAAGAAATTCACAGCCTCATTGCAAAAGACGTGTCGAATGCAAGTCGTTTTTCGAGAGTCGAATCGCATCGAAAATTTCACGCCATTGCCTAAAATTTCCACTCGACTAGTGTATTAAAACGGAAAAACTTGGCGGCACCGCTAGTTTTCGACGATTTTCGCCGTATACTCTTATTTCAGCACGACAGTCGACAATGAGGCTCTTAATATGAGCCGAGCATCGAGGAACGAAACGGGTGGAAAAGGCACTGACAAATACCTAAAAATCCATACATCCACGTGTTAGCCTTAATTCACACTCCGACTTCTATTCACTTTTTATTAGATAATATTATAATTGTTAGCAAGAAATGGCAAATTAGTTTCACCTACCATCTGTGATTGAGTGAGTATACTAAGCAATGCCAACAAACGATGGCCATCGCGTAAATCCTCAAACAAATCGATCACTGGTGTGCACTGGGCTTTAAGCAAATGTGAATTAATCCATTTTGTGAAGGTCTTCTTTTGTATGTCCTGGCGTTCATCTGCAAATAAAGAGAAAAAAAGCATGAAAATTACATACATACATATATTCACATCTGGCTAAGAAAACTTTATTTATTCACATGTGCATTTTCTTGTATTCAAGAAATAAAAAATAAATAAAGGTATATAAAAGATAAATGCTTTGTTTGCAAGAAACATATGCATAATTTAATGCTGCTAACAAATGTATGCACTTACTTACATAAATATGTGTATGTACATTAGAGTGGTCCAAAAAAATAAGGTCGGAATTTTAATGCCGCCACCTCCTAGGATAGTTCTATATTGAAAAAATATACCCATATTTTTTTGTTTTGAAATTAAAAAATTTTTAGGGAGTCCTCAAAGCGCTCAAAGTTTTCCATGTATTTTTTATAGGAAAAACCAACTTTTCATAGAAATGGTATAAAATTCTTGAAAATCCATATTTTTCGATCGGAAAACTGTGGTTCTCTTCACGAGATTGTTTATTTAACCATTTCTTAATGTTAAAGATTGTTTATTTGTCCCCCCCCCCCCATTGCATTTTCTGGGGGTTTTGGTAGACCTACAAAATAAAGTTACCATACAAAAATGGTCAAAGAAACAATTGGATATTATTATTGGGAATCTCCTGAATAGGGCCGAGTTTTCCAAACTAAAAATATTGTTTTTCAAGAATTATACACTATTTCTACGAATAAAAAATACATAAAAAACTTTGAGCACCCCGTAATTTGTTTTTTTTTTCATTTAAAAATAAAAAAATAGGGATATAGTTTTTTCGGTATAGAACAATCCTAGGTTCCAAACATTCTAATCTCTTTTAATATTAGCTATAGTTTGCGAATTTTTGCAAATTTAGGAACAA
>NW_016192571.1:0-3411 GCF_001687245.7 Rhagoletis zephyria | reverse complement strand
GTTATTTCAAATCTCAAAGTTTACATGTATTCATGTGGTTGTCGTTGTTGTAATCTAAATTCGCCAGTAATACGCCAGGTTTTACCAGAAGAAAAAGTTCGGATAAATTTATGGCGAATTTATACAAGGTGGTGTTGATGGCGAATTTATATTTTCGCCGCGGAACTTCCTAATGTCAAAATGATGATGAAAGAAGGCGAATTCATATTACAACAAACACATTATTTTGACATTAAGATGTACCGCGGCGAAAATCTAAATTCGCCATCAACACCACCTTGTATTAATTCGCCTTGGGTAATGAGTCAATATGGCGGAATTAGAGCGAGAAGTTGCCAACCGATAACACATTGTATTATTGCAGCATGCTTTCTGCCAAACCACTTATACATGTGGAAATGTTCAAATGGTCAATTTGCAATGTGGAAAAGTTATAAAGAATTAGTGTCCCTAATTATGTGGCCACCACTGTACATACTTACGTACATGAATAGGTTCGTTCGCGTAGCTGTTAATTGTTCATGTTTAACCAAAACTTACAGGTTTTTGCGTTCGCGTACGCAAAAAACTTGCAAAGTAGGGGAAATTGAGAGAGCAAAGTGACATTTCATTTTGAGGGGAAGCTGCTGGATTCTGTTGGAAAAATTTTTGCCAACAGCAATTTGCCAACAGGGAAACAGCTGATCAAAAACAGCTGGTTGGCATTTACGCAAATCACAAAATTTAATTTGATGGTTTGGAAGATAAAAATTACAAAATGCGACTAATTAAACTTGTAAGAAATAAGTAGTTATTTGTTTAATCAATAAACTGTGTCAGTATAACACTTTGCGATGACTTTTCGTACGTTTTAAATTTTACACTTTTGTATGTAAACAAAAATTATATCAGCTGTTCGTCTAACTTGCAAGTTTCTGCAAATTTTCTGTTCGCGTACTATTTTGGATATTTCTCTCTTGTGAGCGAACACATGACATTTCGCCGGAATTTGGCAGTTGGTTGGTTTCTGTTGAAGATTTTAAACGAACGCACCTAATATTGTATGGTTGCAAGGCGTATTTTAGGTCGGTGTTATGCAGACAAACTTTTGTTTGCCAAATTAAATGGCGGCTGCTTAGTTTGCTCGGAGGTGGTTATGTCGAGTTTGGCACAGGGTTGCACGTTCATTATGGTTTTCATGGCTATTGCCAACACGAAATGAGAATTTCAGATGTACATAACGCGCAAAATTTAAAATTTTTGTATATGACAACACCGAATTTGCTGCAGTTTGACCAAACAAAATTAGTTTGCTGTGAGAGTCGCCAAACTCGCTCTCTCCGAGTTTGCTGCAACAACAATTGCACGCAGTTTGCCAAACAAAATTTCTGCATAACACCCACCTAATACACCTTGGTATGGTTGCATACGAGAATGATAGAATTGGTCGCTATTCATGTCTTTCGTTCATGGTACTTATCAGTTTCCCCTTTTATTTTTTATTCGGTTGTCTTCGCTTGCTTTGTCAATTGTGTTTTGCCTGTCGATAGACAAAAGTATTCATATGCGGAAATATAGTATTAAACACTTGGATGTGAACAATTCAGAAATAAAATGTCTGCAAAAGGAAACAACGGCAGTTACAAAGTGCTTATGCAGTTGTGGTCAAATGAATTAACAAATGATGATAATCCCCCGGCGTTTTATCTGAGCCGTCCAAATATACGCGCCGTCTACACTTCCAATTATGGCGAAACTACTGATGACGTACACTTATTATACTTTAAAGAACCAAAGAGTACAGCATATCCTCTTGACTTGAATAAGGGATTCGATCAATTCATTTTCCGCCAAAAAAGTAAACCAAGTCAAGTATTGGCTAAAGTCCAAAAATTTGTATTGGAGAGCGAAGATAATGTGTTGAAACCAAATGCCTCAATCCCGGATGCGGAGTTCCGAAATGAACCGCAGGCAAAATCAAAACGAAAAGTGGTGCTAGGCCAACGGGGAGTTCTGACTCGTATCATGCTCGTTCCATATCGATTGACCCCATCGGAATATAACAGTTACACATTTTCGGCTACCAGGTACTGTGGTATTCTTCATCTCACTGACGTTGATTGGAGAGATGAGCAGAACAAAAACGGCTCATATCACGGAAAGTTTGCCCAATCCTGCTTTTCCGGTTAGTATCACCATGGGATATGAATGCACTTATGTACATATGTATATAAATTTATTTGTATTTTTAAAGGAATAGAATTTTAGAAATTTTTAGAGCGGTTTGAAGCTGCAAAGACCAGACGAAAGGGCGTAACACTTTGCGCATATCGAAACAGAAAAAGCTTGATCGAGTTGCAATCACAACCGAAGTGTTGAGCGAATCTTTAAAATATCACGTTCTGTGTGCAAATTTTCAGCAGTAGGACAATAACGCCTCTTTTATTATATGCCTCGAACAGGCTAAAAGTTTAAGGATTGAATTCTTAAATTGCAAATATGTAATCGTAATTATCTGAACTCTTTACAAATAAGGCTTGTTCGAGTTGCAATCACAACCGCATTGTTGAGCGAATTAATAAAGCATCACGTTAGCTGTGAATTTCTAGCAGCGTTTTACCAATTTGGAAGTTACAAGTCTTGCAAATTTTCATCACCGCTGCAGTATTGCTGTTTTTATTGCGCGTCCCACCAGGCTTATTCTGTGGATCGCATAGCCAATGTTTGACTTAACAAAAGTTTCTTAAAGTAAAGCGCAGTGCAAATTTTTTCCAGCCAGTTAACTTTCCTATATTTCCGCTGGTTATAAGGATGGCGGGCGAAGGGGGAGTGGGCGTCGTACTAACCGCCATTTACAAAAATGCAACTGCTTCCTTAGCAAACTAGTTAAAAAATTACAGTTTTTACTTTTCGCTTGTTTTTATGTACTTTAATTTGATCGAATAATTAAAAAAATTGCAAGGCCTAATTTTGGATAAAAAAATATTTTGAATAACTTTTTTTTTTTTAATTATAGATGATCCCGATCTGGACCCTATTACCAGTGTGCCTGTGGATGAGAACAACATAACTTTCTGCGTTTATCATACTACAATGAAAGAATTTGATTTGATCTATTCAGCAGAAATCAATGGTATAATTTCAGATCACAAGATCGCTGACATGTAAGTCTATAACATTGGGTTCTTTTAAACAGACAAATTTGTCCTTCGTATATATATACGAATATTTTTATCCACTGCTTTATATGAACAAACAAAAACGAATGTTTGTTGCCCCTTATCGAGAAACTTGGGTCCGGTTTAACTATTTGTACAATGATTTTCGGTTGTTGTGTCCAAACGCATAACCCGAATCCAAAAACTTTAACATACAAGTGTAATCAAAGGATTAATTTTGATTTAAAATAAATTTTCAAATTTGCGAGCAATA
>NW_016192570.1:0-3411 GCF_001687245.7 Rhagoletis zephyria | reverse complement strand
GTTTTGCATTTTGTTGATACGCGGCTTTGTACTTTAAACGACGATATATGTATGGTTGGAAGACAAATTTGCCTCCACCTCATTTGTAGTTGTTAACTTATTGCCTACCTTCTTTTTCTTGTTTTGTATTGATAATCTAAATGTTCATTCTAGTTTTTTCTCCTATGGAAGCCTATGGATTCTTTCCCCTTACTCTTTGTGTTATTCATTTACTAAATTTTGTATGCTGACGATTTGAAATCTTTTTCCGTGATTCAAAATTCGGATGATGCACTTAGACTTTAGTCAGAGATTAACAATCGTCTCAGGCCTGTCACTAAATACTAAAAATGCTTTCAAGTTACTTTTTCTAAAATTCACAGTATTGTTTCGTCGACATACATATACCATCTCTCAAACACAACTTCAAAAAGTTGAGGAAATCAAAGATCTTGTTGTTATTTTTAACCCTAATTTTTCCTTTAATAGTCATATCAGACACATCATTTTGTCAAGTGTCAGTGTTCAATGTTCTCTGCAAAATTAATAGGGTAGAAAGGGTTCTAAAAGTTTTTCTTAAATTTGCCTTATGAAAGCTAAACTTCGCTGAGTCTATTAGGACGTATAATTCCCGTTTACTCTTAACAGACCCTAAATTTCTGGAAGCTAATAGATCTTTGCTCCCTCTAACTTTTGCATTTAATTTAATAAATGGTGCTATCGATTGCCTGCTCTTCTAGAGGAGATTTACTTCAATGTTCCACGAAGGAATCTCCGCAATCTCTGCTGATTTTGCTCATTTTTTGTATGGTAAAAAATACCGAAGAGCGTCAGTAAAAAAATTCTCAAAAATCAACGATAGATTAAAGCCATTTAAAACCTGCACTTTATCATACTGAAATTGAGTGAGCTACAAAACTGCATACTCAAAAAAAAATTTTAACATTTTGCTTAAAAGTTGAAAACTTTGGTGAAAACTCGTCGAATTTTCATAAATTTTGTAAAAACTTTGAATCACTAATTTAATGCCATTTGATAAAGAATGAACTATATTTCTATTCAAAATTACGGTCTACGTAGCAGGAACAATCCAGACTTTTGTATAACTGGCAAAGGACTGTCACTACAGCAGCACTTCTAAGCCGCTCCATACAGAGATGCAGTGGGAACTCGGAAGCATAAAATCATGTCTGTTTTCTTCAATATTTTTTCAGCTAAATTTATTATTTCTTTTTAACTTTTTAATCAACTTTCGCGAAAGTTTCAGCATTCACTACTTGTAGTTGTTCACTAGTCGAAAACTTTGGTGCGCTTAAAAAAAAGGAACGTCTAAAGAAAATCAACACGTTCTCTTTTATCTTCAAACCAATGAAGAAACTAAGCATTTTCGTAAAACAATAAATAAAATAAGTTTAAAATGCTTTCTTCCTCTTTCATTTTGCTTCGTCTACTCATAAAGAGCGCTTACCAGGTAAATAGTATGTATGTATGTGTTCTAAGTTAAACACGTGCATCATATTTACAGATTAAATAAGAGCACCTATCCGGAGAGCAACGTTCTAGAAAGAAAGCAATGCAAAAGTAAAACCTAAATAGATTTTATGTTGAGTACAAAGAGTAAACTAATCAATGTACAAAAGGAAAGCGAATACCTATAGAAAGGGAGCAAAACTAGTTAAAAACAAATTGAGGAAGCTAGCAATTCTCCTACAGATCAAGCAACATAAGCCCCACTCCCAATAAACTAGTACATACACACATACACACATATGTAAATTTAATAAAGCAAACGCAAAATGTAAACCAAAATGGGGGAAACACTCGGTTACTAACTCACAAACTAACAGCGGAACTAATAATTATATAAAAAAATCAGTCGAACCAGCAGTCATAGCTGCACCATAGGTAGCGTAGTCCAACTACTGCGACAAGCAAAACCAAAAACAACAAACCTCGTATAAATTGTGGATAAAAAATCCAACCCCGTACATGGGATGTGCTGCGCGAGAGCCGAGAAGAAAGATAACAAATAAATGAATGAAAATACGTATACGCAGCGTGTGCCAAGCGTGGTGGAAAGCATTTAGCGTATATGTATCAGTGTTGCCACTTTTGGGTAATTCCTCAAAACGTGAGGAATCTCGGGTGCGCTTGAGTATTTTTTGAGGATTTTTATTTTGAGGAATTTTCTCTGAAAATATTTTTGCAGGTAACAAATGCAACCATGTTTTACACAACAGAGTTGTTAAAATCGCTCTGCAAATTTTTGAACAAAAAGCTTTTCTAAGTTTTATAAAGAGCGAAATACATCACACAAGCGGCTTGTCAAACATTCTTCAAACCTACTTTTCCTCAATAGATCCAGAAAATTATAGGAAAAAAGTTTTTGAATTAAAAGATTCTTCAGGTTCATATAAGTTTCCCCAATTTAAAAAAATATGGCACGTTTCTAAAGCTTCAGTAGAACGTATGGCTGACTTCCAAAACGTATCAATACAATGTTTTGAAACTGTTATACTGCGGTATTCAAACTGTTTGTATATGCAGAGTTGCGACACATTGCAACCATACTACATTGCATATTTTAAATATTCAATATAGCAATGAATTAAGATAGAAAAATGTAATCTTACCCTTCGACGTCGGCCATTGTTTACTTCGAAATGCCATCAAAGTGTCAATTAGCTTAGCGATGCGCAGTTTGCTTTCTGTATACGCATCGATAACTTTTACGATACATTTTGGGACATGACACATCGTCAAAAATTACATATTTGCATTTAGGAATGCGTGACTTTGTATAGTTGCTTTGCAACTGACGTTTTGGAACTCAGTCTATATTTAGTAGTTTAAAAAGTTGTAGGACTGACTTGAGGACCAGATTGAGCACTGATATAGTAGCAGCAATATTATATACAAACCAAAGCATAACAAATAACGGCGATACTTTGTTTTAACCGCAAGAACAAATGTACTCTATTGAATTGGAGAATATAATTAATTTTTATACTAAGTACCTGTAAATAGTATGCAGTACACAACACTCATATCTGTAATAAGAAAATTTTGAGTAATTTGTTCAGGTTTTGAGGACTCCTCATTTGTTTTTGAGCAATTTGATAATTTTTTTTTTGTGGCAACACTGATATGTATACATAAATGTAGTTGGCCAGCTATTTTATGTACATACATACATAATACATTTTATACATATATATCGTTAGTATGGCAAGGAAAGGGCGTAAGTCACATCGTCGCTGAAATACAAAAAGACGTAACTAACTAAACTGAATATCACCTTTTGAGTGGTTATGATGCATTTCATCGAATTATAAGTACCCACATCGTTTTCCAGAATGAAATTTAGGGGGGGGAGGGGGGGCCGGGGGGGCTCGACCCTATTAAGCTGGCATTTCAGGGTACTATTTTATA
>NW_016192569.1:0-3411 GCF_001687245.7 Rhagoletis zephyria | reverse complement strand
ACACTTTATATAGAAAATTTTTAACATAAAATAGATAAAGAAAAAAAAAATTAATTTTGTCATAAGGTAATTTTTTTATTTGAAAATGCGCAATCTCGAAACTCATCTCCGAGTCAAGGTTTCTTTTACACTTTTGCTTAGAATTATTTTGGATAATCTGAAAACACCATACGATTTAGTAAAAAAAGAAGCGACCCAGCCTAATGTATGTACTNTTGAACTAAATTACGCGCATGTACATTAGTGTGGCCCAAAAAAAATGTTTCCGAAATAAAGTTTAGGGCGCCTTCCAAAATTTTTCCTTTTGCCGAAAGAAGTTCTGGTACCAAACTTTATGTTCCTAAGTATAAATTTAGAGAATACTTATGATGCTCATATTTTACGCTGGAAGTATTGTGTACATATAGTATCGTTCATATCTATAGCATGCCATTTCAAATTGATATTGTGTGCCACTTATGTTTATTTATTTATTTTTAATTAAAATATACTTTATTCTCAGACAAACCCAAGTTTAACAATTTGTAGAAAACTACAAAAAAGTGCAAAAACTTTTCACCTAAATATCGAACTTTTTTCTGTGAAGTGTTAGGATTTTTTTGAGTACACAGTTTTTTAGCCCCTGCAATATTAGTCTGATAATGTGGAAATTTTAAGTAGCTACGAATTACCGTTAATATTTTATGCCAGTTTTATAGCGACCCAGTAGCTCATATTAAGGTCATTGATATTGGTTACATTATAAAATGGAAAGTTGGTACTGATATTACAAATATCATAAGGAAAAAACTGAGCAAGTGCCCCTTTTCTAGGATGACATTTTTTCCCGCATATAAAAATTGCACCACTCTAATGTACATACTCATCTATATACACATATATCTTAAAATATTCATTTAGCTGGAATTTCTGATAAGGGGAAATCAATTCGGGTACGATAAATATCTAATATATTAAAGGTCATTAAAAGTAAATTAAATCCAACTAATATTGTATCAAGGTCCATTAGTTTGAACTAGGATCCGCGGATACTAAAATTAATGCGAATGCAAACCACATCTCCTCATCGAGTTCACTGTGTTCCCAAAAAAGTTTTCGAAATAAATCTTTCTTAAAAATCTTTCGCTTGATATTGTAATAGTTCAATGAATTGAAGTTATTTTTAAAACAGATGACTACACTCGTCAAATATTTTCAAAATAAAGGTTTTTTTAATCTGTTTCTCTTGACATTCATGTTGTAAAATTTCATTAACTGACTAAATTTAATTAGACTTTTACACAGGTGGCAGCGCTAAAAAGCCCTCAAAAGCATTTTTTATATGTAATTCTTCATTTATTTATTTTATAAAATTCAAGTCAATTTTTAAACAGGTGGCAATTCTTTCTAACCCATCATTTTTATACCTTTTTCAATTAAAATTCTATTACTTATTTTATTTAATTAACAAAAAAATCGCACAAGACTTCTTCAAAATATTTGCAAAAAAAGCTTTCTTAATGCCATTTAGTATAATTAAATTTGGCTACCTTAAAAAAAAGGTGCGATTTGCTAACTAAGGTCTCAAGCTATTATCCAAAGAAAAAGTAGCAAACAAATTATATTTAAAGTATCGACTTTTTGATAAAATTGATTTTCAATTTGTAAGCTGGAGATAATCCTCGTCGAAAAAAATTCTAAATAGATAAACCTTTCATAAAACCATCCTCGTTTAATAGGCAAACTCTTAGTTAATTTTAACTTTGTGATCAGGTGACAATCCACTCAAAGAATAATTCCGAGATAAGTCCTTTTTGAACCACTTTCGTTTGACCGCCATCTAGTATTGACATATTATTTAACTTATTAATAATCGATAAAATTTTTTTAACAGGTGGCAACCCTTTTTAAAAAATGTTTTCGAAACAAATCGTTTTGGAACGCATTTCGTTTGACATTCGCAATATTTTAACATTGTATTAAACTTATTAATTAAGTGATTTTAACTTTTGGAAGAGGTTAAAACTATCCTCATCCTGTTCATAAAAATTCATTGCCTACACAATCCCCAGAGTATCTTCAACCATATAGGTAAGCACAAGGAGAGTGGTTTCACCAGGAGCGGCTCACTACTGCTGGGAGATACAAATGTTGACCGATGTAATCTATATCCATCAAGTGAAAAAAATCATAAATGTTTCTAAGTTTTTTCTTCATTTTCTCTTCCTCTATTACCCGTTGACTTCATATCGAAGAAATCAAAAACAAAACATAAACAAGTTGACTCTCGAAACTTGTAGAAAGGAGTCGACGGGATCAAAACAGCGTTCGTCGAACAACTGGCCACCGCAGCGAATATAATGCATATAAAGCCAAATTTCCAAAGTGGTGGGCCAATTCATGAGGTTACTGGAATAGACGAAATGACACTAGGTCACTATATTTTATAAATGGTTAACCTGATCTCCCAGTCAACGCGGCCATGACGTTCAGGTAACCACGAACGATGGGCAGCACTTGCCCTCATCGCCGCCGGAGAAGACTAGTACTACTGGTATGAAACTGGTTATCTATAATAAGAAAGAAATACGGGAAAGTTCTAGTTAAATAAAGATAATCGCCTACCCGGGATAAATTAACCTACTACTTGACCAATATTATTAATACCCGAAAACCAGCAAACATTACAAATAAGTTTCCTAGGTAAATTTCAGTGAAGGCGATTTATTTCTTGAAATTAAATATAAATCTCAGAGTGCAACCGAAATAACGCGTACATTTGTATATCTGTCCGAGAGAAACCTTTATGTGACTGCGCAATATGGTCAGTAGACGGTTAAGAGTTATTTTCGAGCCCTG
The DNA here is from genome assembly GCF_001687245.7 of Rhagoletis zephyria. Taxonomy (NCBI): domain Eukaryota; kingdom Metazoa; phylum Arthropoda; class Insecta; order Diptera; family Tephritidae; genus Rhagoletis; species Rhagoletis zephyria. The sequence continues at coordinate 573 of NW_016192569.1, read as the reverse complement.
GTACATAGTCGCTAAGGAGAGGGACAATGAGTTGGATAGGGATAGACAAATCCGAGTCTGAGATAATAAACTTCCCACCAGAAATCCTCCAAAGCGAAGAGGTGGTCGCACTACGAAAAATAAAAAATAAGAGGTCACGATCATAGCACGCTGGCCCTTTAGCTTTAGGTTTGCTATATGAGTGACTAGCACAGGCATGTAAAATACGAGATAGATTTATATGATCGTACCTGAAAGCATGTAATTTTAATCGTACATACATATGTATATTGCTTGCATCTGCCGCACTTAAATAGTTAAATCCTATTTCATCTCATATATTTATGGTTTGAAAACTTCGAAATCCCATTTGCGCACTCAGCTCAATTCAATGCCAATAAGTAGCTACGAGTTGTGAAAGTTGAGCAGCAGTTAAGTAATTATTTGATACAATGGCACAATTGAATTGCACGAGTTAAACTGCCAATGTCAGTCGATGCAACTGACATGGACACCTGAAAGTGCAAGTATGCATTTGCGAGGACATACTTATTTATGTATGTGTGCTCAAGTGTTCATGAGTAATGCAGCTGA
>NW_016192568.1:0-3411 GCF_001687245.7 Rhagoletis zephyria | reverse complement strand
TTTCCTCACCTGCGTAGCCTAAGCTTTGGACGTGGCTTATATACTGATCGCGGTATTGAAGTTTTGGTAAAACAATGCCCACTACTCGAGGAGTTGATTATCACATTTTGCCCGACTTTGGGTCGCAATGCGCTCTTTTGCATAGCAAAATCTTTGCCGCGCCTGCGCGTGCTACACTTGTTACATTGCGCGCAGGTAGACAAATCGGTTCGACTGATTTTATATAACGAATGTCCGCTGTTGGTGGATTTGGAAATTTCCGAAAAACGAACGGAAGTCAAGACATACTTTCATCAATGAAATTTCTTCGCACACGATTGACCGGTGTTTTCGAACAACACAACAACAGTTAGGAGCACGAAAATGTGTAGATAAGTACTTACCAAGAACTAAAATTTGTAAATAAAAATCTTTCACCGAACTAACTAACTTATGTGATATTAATTTTACATGTGCGAATGTTAATATATCGCTCATTTACTAAAAGACTGTCTGTCATAACTAAAAAAAACGAAATTTTTGAGCAAATGTTGTGTGTACAGCCCGCAACAAAATGTTAGCATATTCTAACAAATACCATATGAATCCAAATTTTATGCTTTGTTCACAAATTCTACAAATTCAACAAACTTTCCATTGACAATCATTTGTTGAATATGTCATGCTCCCAACTGAACGCAAAGAAGTTTCAAATAAAAATGATTTTTCGATGGCGAACATCCAAGTGTATTCGTGCCCCCCTTATTCTATAGTTTTCGGGGTCGCTGATTACGAATCTGAAGTAATTTTGTTTTTAATTCAAAATGGTGGATCCAATATGGCGGAAGATTTTTTAAAAAGTTGGCGGACTCTTTTAAATTTCATTACTCCGGGGGTTTCGGGGTCACAGATTACGAATCTGAAGCCAGATTGGCAAAAATTGAAAATGGCGGAGCCAATATGGCGGACAAAAAAATCAACACCTATTGGATTCGCTTAAAAATTTGCAAATAGGGGTTTTTGAGGTTGCTGATTATGAATCTGGAATCAGATTTTAAAAATTCAAAATGGATGTATTTGATTTTCCATTCACCTAGGAAAAGTTAAAATCAAATGTAAGTACATGGCGTATGAGTAACATTCTCATCTCGTCTGGGTAACTCATACGCCATGTACGTACTTTTGACTTTTACTTTTCATATTTCAATAACAAATTCCATTATGGAAAAAGGTTTCACATGCAAATGGATTTTAACAATTCAGAATTTTTCTGAGAAAAAATTAAAAATATTTGACATTTGCGAGACCAAATAATTTGAAAATAAATCAAATCAGCTGCTCTACTGATACTACCTGTTCAATGTACCTTGATTAAAGCTATCCAATTGACTATTATTTGATACCCAAATCTTGAAAATTTTAAAAAGTGTATGCAGTCCGAGAAAAGCTCGGCCAATCTGGTATCAATCAAAACCTAAAATTTTGCTTTTAGAATAAAAAGACATATCGTTTAATACAGTTTAAAATAAAGCAATGAGAAAAGAACTTGAAAAATTATCGCAAAAATTTATACATACAATCCTCTGGGTAGTTACAAACACCCATTTAAGAACGAGGTTAACTGAGAAGGTGAAGAACCTCGCATGCGCGAAATAACAAAAACGCTTCTTTCTTCTTTTTATGTTTACCAACGGGTATGCACCTGGAATATTCGGACCCTTCGGAGTCGATGTTTGACCCTCCGAATGTACGTAAGAAAGTACGTAACGCTGAAATACTGGAAGCATGCCTTCCGTCTGTCACAACATGATCGATTTGGTTAAGCGAGGATAAAGGCAACAGCGTTTACCACATTTCGTCCAAAAATGTTTTAATGATATTTACTTAGGGAAAGAGCAAATAAATTACATAAAACAACTGCTAAAAATCTGCAGATCGATTTGGATAAGGTCTTGCAAAGATAAGTAGCTGCAGGGGTGGGGAGAGGGGGGAATAGTATAACCACCTTCAGCACTCCGTAGACCAAGTGCAAACTAAATAAAGGCACAGTATTTCACGATTCCTAATAGAAGTGCCACAGAAAGACTGCAGAAAGATAACGGGTCTGCTGACAGTTCACTCTCTACTGGTGGTACATGCATAGTGAAGGCAAAAAAATGTAATAATCGGTTAAGCGGTTAACTGATTAATCGAAAGAATTCGATTATTAGTTGCAATTAATCGTAAGAAATTAATCGATTAGTCGGTCGTTTAGATTAAAATCGAAATTAAGAAAAACCATTATAAAAAATATGTAAAGTAGTATACCATTCGTTATAATCCTAGTGTCAAAATTATAAGCGCACCACAATATTTTTTTTTGTTATTTAGTTTAAGTTATTTTTTTAACAGCTTATTCTTTAGAAAAACGCGTATAAGTATAAAAATATATCAAACTTTGTGCAATGAAAAAAAAATCCATCAAAAAATTCGAGCTTTTTAATTTGATAGGCAGTTTTGTAGCCCATTATATTTTTGTATAGCAAACTGCAAAATTGAATATCACTTACCGTTGATATTCGGCAATTTTTTTACGGTGATGCTTATTTTCCTCCATACAAAAAAAAATTTCATTTAACAAATTAGCAATGTAAGGGTGTTTTATTTGAGGTTGACTGTATTTCATATTTACGCAAATCATATGCAAATCTAATCATCCCTAAAAGCGCACACAAAGCAATGCACGGAGCAAAAATTGTCGTTAATTCAAATGCAATCGAAATGGAAAATGAAAACGAAAAGAAATACGAAAACGTATGCATACAATTAAATCAGCGCTAGCAGCACATACATACATACATATGTAGGTAGCTATGTATGTATGTATTTTAATATATAGCACATACGAGTATAAAATCCATATTACGTATGTATGTATGTATTGTAACGCCAATGGAAGCGCTCGCCGCTGTCGTTGTAGTGTTCGTCGTTTTTGTTGTTGGGGTCTAATTTTGCCATAAATACGCGCGCATGCAACCTCGAAAACTCTTTGTGTTTCTGACAGCTGGAAGAGCTACAACAGCACCGGTATGCATGCAGCGGATGCAGCGCCCATAACCGAAAGTTAACTAGAAACAGATCCAGGCTATTTACTATGTATAGCGGCTCACTAACACTGCCATTTGTGCGGGACATTTAAACGCTGCTGGGACTCGAGTTTAAACGGACGCGTTTGTAGGGTGTTTTCCGGCAAATAAACGGGCGCGCGCAACGCGAAATTATTCATACATATTATTCCTAATGAATTGGAAGATTTGTACATAAATATATGCATATACAATATTTATATGTGAAGTGTTTTCCTATTTTCTTGTGCGAAGCTAGTGTATAGTGTGGCGCACAGCGTTGCGTGTTGACCGTGGATGCGGCGTGATTACAGTTGAGACGCGCGCT
>NW_016192567.1:0-3411 GCF_001687245.7 Rhagoletis zephyria | reverse complement strand
AATCTAATGAAAATGCTGCCAGAAAAAGTCCAAATGCATCTTGTGGTTCGATGTTACTTAAACTATAGAGTAAAGTTTTGTGAATAAAAAACTCGATAAGAGAAAATAGTCAAAGATTCAAAGTACCCCCCTTTGGGAAAAATTATCGTATGTTACATTTTTACGAAATTCACCTTTTGATACAACTTTGTTTTACAACCCATAACCTGTTCAAATATTACGGCTTGAATCCCAATAGCTACCCCAAAAATTTACTGTAAATTTTATCGTATGTGACATTGTTTCTTTGTTTGTTGTTTGTGGGTGGAATTATCATATGGGCTAAGAAATTATAATGTAGAGACCTTTCTACAAAAAAATCTTTCTCAATTTTCTCAGCAAATCTAAACTTTGACTTTGATGGTGCTAGCCAAAGCAGAGAAAAATACAAAAAACACTTACCTGTAAAATTTTGTTTTTGTAACATACGATAATTTTGCGCAAAGGAGTCGATATAATGAAAATAGTTCATAGTTTTGCTCTTTTTACTTGTAAAATAAATGTATTTTTTATTATTTTTCAGTTTTTGTCTTTTTTTGGTGCCTTATTTGCGTTTTTTTTCTTATTCTAGTGCCTTTTCTTGCCTATTTTGCTATTTTATTTTGCCTTTTCTAGGCTATTTCGTTATTTGATTTTGCCTTTTTTATAAGTTTTTATGTTCAAAAAATTCGTTCCCTACTAAAAGGTCTAAATTTGTAAGGTTTTGGCTCAGTTATTCAAGTTTTTCTTAAACCAGTCTTTCAAACACAGCATCAAAAATCTCATTATTATGATTCCGTTCAAATTTATTTTTTTTAATATTTGTGTGCAAACTTTTTAAGCTTAAACTGTTTAGTCATAAGAGGTAATTAAAAAAAAAATATTAAAAAAAAAACTTTTTATTAATAAAAAACTAAATTTTTGGAGGTATTTTCAAATCGGTCCAGCTCACGTAAATCTTAAAATTTTTGCGAGATATTTTGGTGGAATTCTTAAAATATAATAGATTTAATAATTCCAGTGGAAAAATAGTACCGATTTTTTTTGTATGGGAGTGATGCAGTCTACTGTATATAAGTTGACTACGATTACTCGGCCGTGCTATCATAGTAGCACAATGCCACTAAGTGCATTTTAAAATTTTCAGGCAAATGCGATTAGCGAATATATTTCTCTTTGTTGGTGTGAAATATTTTATTTTTATGAGTATTTTTCTTTTAATCAAAATATGTTGAAATAAAAGTGAAAACAAAAAAAATATTTTGCTAGAACGAAAAAAAATCCTGGCTGCGACCCTGGTACTTAACATCAATTTTCGTCAAACGTCATTTGCTTAAAGTCTAGTAAATACTGGTCGCACCTTCCGTACGGAATCAGCTGTTATACTCGTATGTATGTATGTATATATGTAATACAGACATATCTATGTACAGTTCTGGACATAAAATAAATTTGGTAATTATACCCGAGCGCACTTGTGCACAAGGGTATATTAACTTTGTTCACATAACGGTTGTTTGTAACAGCCAAAACAAATCGAGATAGATATAGACAAATGTATATATCAATGCTCAGAATGAATAGAGAAGTCGATTAAGAAATGTCTGTCTGTCCGCCCGTCCGTGTACACGATAACTCGTAGGTCGGTATGTAGGTTTCCATTTATCCAAGGTAGGTTGGTATTGAAAATAGGCGAAATCGGACTGTAACCACGCCCACTTCCGATATAACGGTAATTTTCAGAAATACGAAAACTGCGATATTTTCGTAACTACTGAAGATTATTCACTCAAAATTGATATTTACAATAAATGTTAGACGAAAAATAAGAATATTATGAATTTTTGGAAAATGGGCTTAGCCACGCCCACTTATGGTTACATTTGTATATCTTGGTAACCGCTGCACCAATTTCTTCCAAACTTGGCACAGTTGTTGGCCTTTGTGCAGCACACAAAATGGCCGAAAATCTTTAAAATCGGTTATTAACCACGCCCACATCACATATAACGGTAATTTAGAGAAATACAAAATCATCGATAAATCAGTAAATATCAAAGCTAATTTACTCAAAATTGATGTTTGCAACAATTATTTACCAAGAAATACGTTTATGATAAAATTTTGGAAAATGGGCGTGGCACCGCCTACTTATGATCACATATATGTATCTCGGTAACCGTTCAACCAATTTTTACCAAACTCAGTACGGTTATTGTGCTTACCACATAAAAGCAAAATGTTGAAAATTATTGAAATCAGAAAAAAATTACGGCCGCTTTTTATTTAACGGCAAATTTCAGGAATGCTTGAAACTTCAATATTTCGAAATTTAAGGACGCTAATTTACTCAAAATTGATACACCGCGGCTTACCATGTGGCGGTAGATTTTGGAGATGTGAAAAACATATATTTAATACTTGCGCCGGGTATTTAATGTTCGGCTCCGCCCGAACGTAGACTTTCTTACTTGATTTTTATTAAATTTAGTCACTTTTTCTGGCGTTTTTGGTAAAAATAAAAAAATGTTTTGGCAACACTGATAACTAGACAAATGGGGATTTGGAAATGCTTCGAAATTTTAGTCGTACGCTGTACGCAACGTCGGATCCAGCGGGTGCCCAAAATAGCCCAGAAATCATTCCCGTACTCAACAAAATGGGTAATAGAGAGCGAAAATTGCAACATATTGGATCGTAAGTGTCTTCTTCTTCCTGCCCGAACAGCCCGGACTTTTTCTCCGGGTAAAAATGGATAAAGTGTCAAAGTGCATATCAGCTGTTTTAAGTTTACATGTTGCCTGCATTTACTTGGTGCTTTTAAGGAATAGTGAATGTATTTTTAATCTTTATATACTTAAAATCAAATTTGTGGAACAAAAATTCAATTTCCAAGAGTTTGCATTTAAGTGATAAAAACAAAAACAACGCGAATCAGCTGTTTCTCAAATTCTGGGCACGAAATGTGGTTTTTTGCGTTCCCGTACTTCTGGATTATGTTCCATTTTTGAGAGCAAACTTTTCGCTTATTCTCTAATTACCGGATTCTCGGATTACCAGTTGATGACATAGTATGCCAATTCATCCCCTATGAAAAGCAACTGTATGCCTTTTTGCTCGCGGCGCTCCAACAGTCGCAATGGCCGACAGAGCAAAGCACTCGCGTGGTATGCCTGAGGTACCAGGTTCAAGCCCGGGCGCAGGGAAAATTTTTTTATTTTNGCAATGGCCGACAGAGCAAAGCACTCGCGTGGTATGCCTGAGGTACCAGGTTCAAGCCCGGGCGCAGGGAAAATTTTTTTATTTTATTTTTTTTTTATAATTTTATTTTATTTTTTTTGTTATTCTTAAATTTAATTTAAACTTTTTTATCTATTTTTTTATGGCACAAGT
>NW_016192566.1:0-3411 GCF_001687245.7 Rhagoletis zephyria | reverse complement strand
AAACTTACAATCTTTATAGTATTTAGGAACAAACCCCAATGAGAACAGAGGAGATAGCATACATAAAAGTATAAAATAATTCAACTTCATAGCTTATACTTATGATCGTGTCCACCGCGATTGTGATTACTCCAACTGATTATCCTTCGATTAGCTGTGCGAATCCAGTGAGAGCCCTAACTTCATTGAGCCTGATTAAGGAATAAACCGTATACAGAAGAAGCAGTAAGATACAAATCAAAATTTCATTGTCGGTCGTAATATTGCGACCGGAAAAGAGCAGAGAAATTAGCATCTCACCCACAATCAACATCGCCTTACTGAAAATTAAATAACGTCCAATAATTTAACAAAAAAACTAAGGTGCTTTCGGAATTTCACGACAGCGACAAGTAAATTAAAGCAAAATCATAGACGGACGGAATCTTTGATCCGGATTAACTCGTTAATATGGAGTTATCTCGGCAATTAACAACATACAATTTTCCATAACTTGTGCCTGAAAAACACTAAAATAGTAAGGAGAGTTCCCAATTAGACGACATCGTCAATAACCCTTTTCGTTACGTTTTCACGCAACTGTGAACAAATTCACTGGTACTGTTTCAGTCACCTACTCTTCCCTTTTGTTCTGTAAGTGGAGTAGTATAAGCTTCCAAGAATTCCAGAGTATTCAAACACTTTAACAGTTAGCTGCAAAAGACACTAGAGCCTAATTTGATCAAGTACCGTAGTTGACAACACCAACAGGTATTAAATTAAGCAGGTTATTAAATTAAAAATCCTATCTGATTCTTACTGCTGCAGTTGCCTAGAGGACAATTAGGTCGAATCAACTTGACACTTTCTTTCTGGTTATCCAACTTTTACAAGGTTAAGGTATCTTGATACGCACTTCACAAGCAACCCTAAAGAACTCTCGTTGATTTAAATTAGATGCCTTCGTAACTTGATGACTGGCTCGCGGATTTGCATCGATTGACCTAAGTGCTGGGTGGGAAGCGGTCTGAGCGGTATCACTGAATGTAAGGGCACTATTTTTCTTAAACCACCTTTCTTCTTTGGTTCATTAATAGCTACCGCATGGACAAACAACAAAACCATACCAACAACAACCAATTTAAAAGAGAAGCTACGGGGGCGATTATTTTCGGACAACAGTGGGATGAAGGCGGCCGTTGAAAACTATTTTGATGAGCAATTTAAAGAGTATTTTTTCAGTGGCGTAGATATTTATATTCGCAATGCAAACATTGCATTCCACTTAAAGAGGTTAGATTGAAAAATTCAAAAAATATAAAGCCATACTTCTCATTCATTAAGTCCTTTGGCGGCGAACTCATCACACGCTAATCGTACATATTACCTTTCCGCTTACTTTTGAGTGGGTGTATGTTTACGTTCTGTAGCAAAAATTAATCGCTTTCTGTTTGATGACGATAACGCTTTAGCCGTTTTCCCACTGGGAACACTTGTAGCTACAAATAATAATTTAACTTTTGGGGAGTAAACACAGATGACGAAATATACTGAGTTCGTTTGAGATTGTGTAGCAAGCGATAACTAATGCGATGATAAGATATGGGACGATGAGTATTTAGGTCTAACGTAAATGAGTTTTGAGTTGGTAGATGACTATTGAGAGGGAAAAATATATTTGAAAAAGCAAAGAATGGAGTAAACAAAGAAATTAAAAGGAAAATAGACAATATGGGCACATAGAACGAGAGCAATAAGGTGGAAAATTGCAATGCAAAATGTAAGCACAAAAAATAAATGAAGAAAACTAGAACTTTGGAAAGTTAACAGCTATGGTTTTTATGTTACGCTTGGGGAACTAATAAAAATAATGCACTTAAAACAGTAGTATATGCTTTGTGAATACATATGTTTGTAAAAATGTATGTACATACATTAGGCACATGAATCTTTTCTAAAACTAAATATACTTCTGAGCAGTGATGAAAAACCAACAAAAATTACAATTTTGTAAAAGTTTTGTAAAAAAAAGTTTACGGAGGGAACATAGCGTTCTATCTCAGAAAACTTTTAAAGAACATCCTACTTCAGAATATCACCGACAAGCGCCCTATCTCAGAATTTGGTTGGAGAACGCACTATCTAAGCTGCCGATTCAAGAACGTCCTACTTCAGCTTTTTTCCGATGTATTTTCGTTTGAACCGAATTCTGAGATAGGGTGTTTTTCAACATAATTCTGAAATTGGGCGTTTTTCGATCAAATTCTGAAGTATGTAGGTCGTTCTTGAAAAGTTTTCTGAGATAGGGCCCTTTTGAACTGGCTGGACGATCTCCCACTCAGCCATCGATATATGGATAATTCCTTGTCAACCGAATTATGACGGCAAATAAAAATTGGTTTCTATGGAAAATTAAAAAAATTTACTACGAAAATATTTATACAAGTAGTTTTACCCAATTCACAGAGTTTTGCAATTGTGTAACCCAAGTCAAAACCCACTTCTGTATTTTGTAACGTCACGCAAGCGCATATATTTTCTTATACTTTAAATCTATACTACCAATTGTTGTAATTTTTTTACTTAATTACTATGCAAATATAGAAAAACCGCTCTAAAATTTTTACTTTTTCATTTTGTCATACAAATGCCATGTCAGGTTGGAAATGCTCAGTTTTTCCAAATTTTTACAAAAACCTTATTTTTGCTGGGTTTTCTCTCTATAAAAATTCTTGCATATATCGTGAAAAATTCTCTGTGCCAATTTTTCTGCCGTGAGTGTATGTATTTAATTTTAGAAAAAAGTCATATGCCTAATGTACAATATATATGTGTATGTATTCATGTATTTTTTTTTTTAACTAGCCTCCCTCCTTTATAGGACAAAAGCCTAATTAACCTATTAACTGCAGTGACAAGCGTTAAATTGTAACACAAAAAGAAAAGTAGTTCACCATTAAATACTCACATCGACAGCGTAAACTTTGATCACCATCAGACAAGCAGCGATCAAGTGGGTCAACAGAAGGTCGCAAGCATAACAACAACAATAAAAAATCATAAAAAGCAGAAATGTGACGTTGCAAAGCGTAAAATATTAGCACATATTATTTTGCATTTAATACTAAGGTGCCAGATTACAAAGTAACTTCGCGCTTTTTGTATTACACAATTACGAAAAAAAAAAGAAAAAATATACATTTAACAAAATGCATTTGAGCCTTAAGCAGTATGTAGGGTGCGTTATTTCAATACGTTGCATCAAAATCTAGTTCGTGTTTTTTTTTTGTTTAAGTACGAGTGTGTATACGAAATGCCTTTTTTTGCATTTACCTTCTTCGCCACCACGTTCCGTGTAACGGTCCAAGGAGTGATCTGAACGATAGGTACTGCGTCGTCGATTATGTATTGCTGTGCCATTATTGTATGGAT
>NW_016192565.1:0-3411 GCF_001687245.7 Rhagoletis zephyria | reverse complement strand
GTCAATCACACCTTGTTTAATACATCTTGGTTATAAGTAAAAAAATATAAAAATGTCTTAAAATCGAATACAGTGGATAAAGTTGTCATCAAGCCTCACCTTCTCCCTTTCATCATAAAATGATTGTTTTTTTCGCTAAAGCTGCTAAAAAAGAGTTAGAGTGAAGTTTTAAGAAAAAAAAATGTCTTAACAAGAACACAGTATTTGTTTTGCTATGACGTTCTTCCAGCAAACGAGTAATTTATATAAGTAATTTTTAAAAGGGGACTAGAAAACGTTCGTTCGTGGCTTTGAAAAAATCTTAAAATGGTAGCAATAGTACGAAGTTTCATTTTCAGAGAAATCGGTAGGAATGTAGACGAGAAAGCGAAAAATTACGGACGAAAGGTTGGTAGAAATTCCGTCACGAACGAACGCATTATCTCATAGGATCATTTGTAAGTAGGTAGTATCAAAGATTCTATACTGGGCATTTTTCCGTAGAGAACGAGCATCGAGCAGGGCGGCCAAAATCGTTGACCTACATTAGGCTAGAATGCTACGGCTATGGAAATGATTTACGTCTTCCCATAATAATTATATGGTATTTTTCTCATCAGCTCACCAGCTGATTATTATTTATTTATGTTAGTCAAGCATTTATGGAGAGAGGATAGTATCGGTTTCTTAATGCTGAAAAGCGAATCAGATATATCAAATGTGCTGGAAGGAGAGCTAAAATTGTGGCATAAGCGACGGAGTGGCTCGTGTAATTTGAAACTATACGCGCTTGAAGATATTTAAAAATATTTCTGAACGGGGTTGCCACCTTTTTAAAAAGATAGACAATGATTATTAAAAATGTATCACACGAAAGGTCCCGACGAAATACTTAACGATGGCAGGGGGGGATGTGTACATGGACAGTAGGAGGTTTAGTTCGGGTTAAACTCCCACACCGGGACGGGTATAGGCTTTCGATGCTTCCTCCTCCTAAAAAGAAAATATGTACATACTAAAGTATCCAACACTTTTCCATGTCCCTAAATCCCGGGATTACACCTCCGCCATCCCGAGATGTTAACTGATTAATTTATACTAGAGTGCCAGTTACTGTCAAAATTCGACAGTTTTTCTAGTTTTTAGGAGCCTTGGAGAGGGTTTCTAACTTAACACGTAGCAAAACTTATACGATACAAATTAACTTACCGGAACATCTTCTGCTTTGGAACTAAAACGAAACTAAATTTTTATTTTATCTTAGAAGGCCTTTGGACTTCAGCAGGACTTAGAATTGACCCGATACATTCCACTTTATCGATAAATATTAATGATTTGATACATATCGATAGTTCGATGAATTTCAAAAACACTAAAATCTTATAACTCAACAAAATTCGTTAACTCGACTAATTTCAATAACTGTGAAATTCGAGGGCTCGATAAATTTCGCTAAATCAAAAATGTAAATTCTTTGGATACCTTTAAAAATGTTTACTTTTGACAGCTCCACATTTTTCGAAAGCTATCGAAAAATTTTGATAACTCATTACACTCTGTTAGCACGATAAAATTCGATAAGCAGTGATAAATCGATAAGCTTATATAATCTTGAAATTTCGATTAATGGATATATTTTGAAAATTCCATAAACTTCGATTCGATGAATCAACCAATTTCAGTAGATCAATAATTATCGATAACTCTGTTAGTTGAAAGAACTCCATGCATTACTANACAGGTCAACAACGTTTTGTTCTAGGAAAGTGAAGGGTCATTTTCGAAGTAATTTTTTGCGTAGAATCCGAATCCGGGGTTTAAATTGCTCTATCACGTCAGGACTTTGAGATATCCTAACCTAAAAGTGCAAAAAACGCTGTTTTTGCCCATTTTTGAGGTTATGTAGCTACGCAGATTTTGCTCTTCAAAAAAAAGTATAAAGTATAAGTCTTCCTCTTTTAAATGCCGTCGAGTTTGCTTAAATATCTTTATTTTTCACTGAGATATCGCATTTTGAAGTTTCCATGTTTGTGAATTTTTCGATATTCGAAAATCCATTGAGATAACATGAGACGTGATACGGTCGATTACATTCACAAACATGGAGACTTCAAAATGCGATATCTCAGTGAAAAATTAAGATATTTGAGCAAACTCAACGGCATTTAAAAGAGAAAGACTTATACTTTAAAATACCACGCCTACTTTTTTATGAAGAGCAAAATCTTCGTACCTACATAACCTCAAAAATGGGCAAAAACAGCGTTTTTTGCACTTTTAGGTTAGGATATCTCAAAGTCCTGACGTGATAGAGCAATTTAAACCCCGGATTCGGATTCTACGCAAAAAATTACTTCGGAAATGACACTACACTTTTATAGAACATTCCGAACCCATTTTTTTGCAGACCTGTGTAATTATCGACAACTCAGTTAGTTGAAAGAACTCCATGCATTACTACAACACGATAAACTTCGTTAAGTCTATAAATAATGATAATTCAATAAATATTGATAACTTGATACATTTCTTTAACGTGACAAATTTCGATAATCCCACATGTTTTTATAGCTCGATAACTATTCGTAAATTTCGACAACTAAGTTTCTGTGTCTATAAATTTCGACAACTCAATAAACATTGATCAATTTGAATAATTCGATACGTTGTGATAACTTAATAAGCATGGATAAATTTCGATAATTATAAACTTCGATGATTCGATAAATTTCAGTAACTTTTATGGAAAATTTCAATTCAGTTACCCTAATTCTTATGTATTTCTCATTGTCTCCATTTTCGCCTTTATCTCCATTTTCGTCTTTATCTTCACTTTTTCCTTCTTTTTTGTCTTCATCGTTATCACTTGTTTCTTCATCTTCATATTTATCTTTATTTCAAAGTTTAATTTTAAATACGAAGTAAAAACTGCGAAAGAGCTTAAATTGAACAGGTTGCAAAAACAACCATACACAAATATGGAAATTTTTAAACAACGATTTTAAACCAATTTCGAAACTATAAAAACTCTCCTCATCTACAGAATTACCTTTCCAACGGTGTTCTTGGTTTTGAAATCGGTTCGGTAGAATCGCCAAACGAACGGAGACAAAATTTATGTTAGCGTATTAATATATAGATAATTACGCAGCTTCTAGAATCCGATTTAAAGCTGAATAGTAAATGAAAATATGAATTCAAGTGCACTTGAAATGAAAAATGATAAATGCAGAACACCAAAATTCGAATTTAAAGTGAACTTGGAAGCGAATTTGAGAATCCGTGAATATCTGTACCTCTTAAAACATTTTATGCACGAAATGTGTTAAAGCGAAAAATCGGGTACTTAGCACTTGAAAGCAGAGTCAGATATATGTTTCCCTCAGCTGGCTACTCTTGCAACAAAATACAGTCTAGTCTCGTGGACAATAC